>NW_024067219.1:0-85756 GCF_015039405.1 Cantharellus anzutake
GGCGGACACGTTCATTTCTCATCCTGAGTCTATACTAGTCTCCAGCGATAGGGACACACCAAATAAAAATTGATGCGCCTTCCAATTTAGGAAATACCAAAGTCCTTACATATTTGGAATTAGTGTGGAGCCCCTGCCCTTCAACCACAATATTCTGACATCTTCGAAGCGTTCGCAGAATAACCCACGATGCCAAAAGAACATCCGACGTGATTGATATTTCTTCTGACGCGGAAATCGACGAACGGCCCGCGCCTGCCAAGAAAATTGCGCGGGTTTTGAAAGACTCGGACGCGTCGTCGTCGAGCAAGCCGGCTTTATCCAAGAAGGAGCTCAAGGAGATGGAAAAGAGTGCTGAACGTGAGGCTGAGCTAGCTAGGTTTGAGGAGGAAGTAGACTCGGTACGTCATTTTGCGGGGCCTCGAACGCGTTTCCAGCTGAACCGACAATTTGTACTGACATTTTGTTTCTCCAGGGAGAGGTCAAAATCTAGTAGGCCCCAATAATTTACTTAGAACAAATTTCCGACTATTTGGCGTGCGATCATAGTGATGACTGCAACGACATTCGTCGCAAAATCAAACAACTCCTCACTAATCCCGGTTTCAAAGTCAGTTACTGTATCCGCTGGGGGGTCAAATCAACT
Organism: Cantharellus anzutake; assembly: GCF_015039405.1. Taxonomy (NCBI): domain Eukaryota; kingdom Fungi; phylum Basidiomycota; class Agaricomycetes; order Cantharellales; family Hydnaceae; genus Cantharellus; species Cantharellus anzutake. The sequence continues at coordinate 647 of NW_024067219.1, forward strand.
CAATCATACCCCTCGTCTAGATTACTCACTGGCTTAAGGAAATTGGTGACATCAACAACAATTCGTATCAAAGATTCATGAAGGAAAAAGGGCCAACAGGGGGTGCAGCTAATGGGACGTAAGCAATGCTTCGGTTTCATAGGTACTGCCGCTCTCCGAGATTAATTTTCTCCATCTTTTAGGTATGAAGCTGCTTACATTTGCTTCGAAACGAAGCGCATCATGGAGGGAAAAAAGAAAACGGCGAAACGAGAGGCGAATGAAGCGGCTTATGGTTTTGGAATGCCCCGAGTGGACAGAAAGCGTGGTTGGGTCCTTACAAGGGGAGTTTTGTGCCCCCCCTGCCCCACTGCTTTCGTGCGGATAGTAATGCAGGGCCATGTATATACCACTGAACATTTAAAGCAGTGCTACATTTCCATATCAGAATGATGGTCCAAATGACACTTCGTTCGGTATGAAGAAACAGGCCTGTTTCTTCCAGTTTTTCAATTCAATATTCTTTCTCATTTCTTCTACCTAAAGAAACACGCAATTTTTGTATTAAGGAACAGGAAGAAACAGACCAAATAAACCTGTTTCTCCATACCGAACGAAGCCTTATATCCGGGTTATTTGACTATGGTGGAAGTGTCTTTCAGCGTTATCTGGTCCATAGATGGTCCCAATGACACAATCCCAAAGTCCACGCTTCCCCCAACCTTATCATGATGATCACCTCGAGAATCGTGGAACCAGCTGATAATTCTGTCATACCAACCGCTGGCGACAACCGATTAGTTGGATTACATGAAGGACTAACTCCGATTGAGGAACCACTTAAAAGGTTGCATAGAGAGGGTCGATTCCTTTCTCAACAGAGCAAAAAGCGTTTCGCTAGCTCTCAAATCCCCAAGACCCAGGCGCCAATCTCGTTAGCTTCAGTATACAAATTTCTGCAAACGATGGCGCTTATAAGAGTGAAGTCGTAAGAGTGAAGTCGTAAGAGCAAAGTCGTAAGACAAAGTTGACAAGTGGAGTTTTAAGGATAAAAAAAAATAAGCGAGTCGCGACGGCGAAGTGGCCAGCGAAGAGACACTACGTACTATATGCCGGACCTAGGCATCGGACTCTAACACGAAATCAGCATTGTCGATTCAGTATACAAGTCATCGAAAGGGATAGAGGAGGGGGAGGGGGATAGTACACGGTTACGTTGCGAGTGTCCGAGAGAAAACGAGTTACATTTGCGCGAAGGGAGGAGGTAGAAGCTAGAAGAAAAGGGACGAGACCGCCTCGCCAGCGTCCCCGGTGTCGTCATGTATCGATGTCGCGACTAGACCGGGGTAAGGTCGGGGATCGGGTAGAGGTAGGAATTGGGGAAGGCCTTCTTGATACGCTCATCGAGGAAGTAGTATGGCGACACATAAGTAACGTCAGTAGAGTTGTTCCAGCCGGCACCGCCGGTGAGCATGCCGACGATGCGACTGTTGGCGTCACCGACGACAGACCCAGAGTCCCCGGAGGCGGAGAAAGCGCCATCCTTGTGACTGTAGGAGTAGACAGCGATCTCCATAGATGTCGAGTGAATGGAGTAATCCTTGTATTCACGAACGAACGATTCGATGCCGGTCGCACGACCGAGGGTAACAGCGGTGGTGGCACCGTTCTTAACGACGATAAAACAGTGTTCTCCATTTGCGTCGAGCATGGTTGGGTGGCGCAGCTCGCCATCTTTGACGAAGTCTCGAAGCTGCATGAGGCCGCCACGCGGATACTTGAAATCGGCACGGGTCTCAGCGTGAGGATACATCTTCTTCATGAATTGGCCGGCCGTAAGTTTGGTTCCTAGATATAATAGTTAAACTAGACGACTTCAGTGAGATAGATCGAAACGTACCGAGATGAATGACGTTGCTCCGGAAAACGTTCCAGTTGAACTTCCTGCGGTCGAGCTCAACGAGAGCCCAGTCTTCCGTAAATTGTTTGTCGCCAGTGCCAACAGAAATGGGAGGGGCGTAGAGGACATGTCCCAGGATGCGCTGGCTCTCTGCGCTCCAGAACTTAGTGACGTTACTGTAGAACTCGTACCCGCTCGCCTTCGACGCCTCCGCCTTTGCCAACCTGTCCTCAAACTCCTTCCGGCCAGTGGTTGTCTTAGCGTCCTCGCCCTCGACAGCCTCTCCCAGACCCTCAAGCTCGTCCTTGTAGCTGTCGATCATGATATCCTCGTGGCCAATCTTGTCCATGATGGTCTCGAGAGCGTGCTGGAAAGCCCTGTTACCGATGTGGATGATCTCGCGACGAGGCATGCTGTTGTTCTTGCAGTTGTAGAGCTCGTTAGGATACTGGCTGGGCGGGAGAGCCACATGGCGGGCGGTAAGGAGGAAGACCCGATCGCTCCCGCCGCCTTCGCAGAGATAGAGACAGCCAGTCCCTTCGAAGTAAGGGAAGGCCTTGGCAGCGATCTGGAGACCGAGTGCCGGAGTGAATGGGCCGCGTACGTCGGCTATTGGGTCAACGAAGGGGACGTGGTCGAGGAGCTGTGGTCCGGCGAACCGGGTGAAGATGGACTCGCGGAACGCGATTTCGACGTCGATGATTTCATACTCCAAAAGAATCTCCTTGCAACGCACGGCCGCGTCCTCGGCGTCATTGGGGGAGAGAGCCCCGGGCATGACGCCCACCCAGAGGAAAAGGGGACCGGGTTCCTTTTCAGCTTCGGCAAAGCGGACGGGGTCAATACTCGTCCATTTAAGCTCACGAGAATCAAAGTACTTGTAGATCCGTTCGCCTAGTTGGTGCCACACGGGTACGATCGTGTGGGTGCAGACAGGTCTAGCCTCCTTGGGGACACGCTGGGCCCGGGGGCCGGTAGGCAGCGGCCAGGCGGGCCCCGTGTGGTAGATGGAGAGGGGGTTGGAGGGGAGGCCCCAGAAGTCGTTGTGGGCCTTGTCCAAGGGCGAACGAGAGCGAATGGCTATGGGATCATTCCCGATATCGAGCTCAGCAGCCGCAGTGGTGGTGGAGGAGACGGCGAGGTTTCGCTGGGTGATAACCTCTGGAAGCTTCGCGGCCCACATCTCCTAGCGGGTTGTTTCTGTCTTCGCGGGTCAAAAGCTAAGAAGTATCATACGTCTGCCGACTCTATGTCGGCTATCTTGGACGTGGTTGGACGTCCTACAGAGGTGATTGTAAGGTGCAAAGTGGGCTGGCGTTGTTGTAGTTCGGTTTGGAGTTTTGGAGCGTCGCTAGGTCGGCGTGCGCTCAAAAATAGCTCAAAAGTTGCCGTTCCTATGAGTCGTTCCTGGATTTCTTTTGATGAAATCAAATCTGCTGGAATCGTTGGTGGGCTCAGCAAGAGGTGGACTGAATACAGCACATGGTGATCCACACATCAATGAGTTGAGGTCTCGCTGCCAAACCAGTAATGCTTATGGAACATTCACGCTTCACTATTACTACTTCCGTGCGCCGCAGCGCAATGTCGTGAATAAATTACTCCTGCATCATGGCCACAGGGCAAGCGCTAACATAGGCAGGATCCCAGTGTCACGAACCCTCGTGCTAAAGAACGTGGGAATGGAAATGGAAATGAGAACACGTAAAACGTCCGGGGTCACGGCTTATGTAACTTCTTAAAGTGGACAACCGCCTTAAACTTTCATGACACGATATGACATGCAAGGCGTCCACAGAAACCTCAGATTGCCTTCGCTAAATGCGACTCTTGGTCGTAACCTTACTAGTCTATCACATGCTGAGAATTGTCAGTGTTGTAGCTAGTGGTTCAATCAGACAGCAATGTAATTGAAGGATGTTTTCCGCTTGTACATGATGCCCTCTCCGATTTTGCCACGTACGGCATGAGAAATCTATTGATATCCCTGGGTATGCAGCATCCGGCTGCATCTCGGTTCAACATCGGTGAACCGGCGACTCCGCACTTGGAAACAAGTGCGGAGTTTCGCGGTGCAAGAGATGCCGCTTCGTACGCTTGTAGAAGCCTCAGTGGCGCCTCTTGATCTCCAGGGGTGAAAAGCTGGTGAGGCCCGCCTCGAACCCCTGCTACTCCGTCCGATTGAACTGCGACGGGTTGGTTTCATGAAATAGATGCTTGTCACTTTGTCAACTTGCCTGTCGCTGGGTAAACACCGGCTGTTTCTTCGGAGGGATGGCGACCTCATCTGTTGTCTGGGTAAACTGTTAAAGTGGCGTTCTATTTCTGAGAAGGTTATCAACAGGGCAAGCCATCCCCCTATTCTAATTCACCGCAAAGGCAAAGGGACCAACAACTCCATATAAGGTGTTATCATCTGGAAGGGCGCCGCTTGGTTCAATTGTAGCAAATACTGCTCAAGGTCCTACACGGGCAGGAGCCGCATGTTGCGTTGATAGGGTACAGGCCGAGAAATCAATATGGCAGGGGAGGCGATCGCAGCAGGAAGGGCCCTAGGAAAAAAGGTTTTCCAATTTTTGCTTGGAAATACTGGGACCAAAGTCCCGAAGCTGGACCGAACCATCCACCCTGCAACAAAATTGTCGGTTGTGATAGTACATAAATACCTTAGAACAATGTGCCCCGGTCGGGAGAATTACCTCTACCAACATCACATCAAGTACGATGGTAGGCTTTGCCTTAGCATTCCGTCGCCACTCAAGCCCATGTATCCCCTTAATTTATAGGCATTCGACCTCATCCCCTTCAAAGAGTCGTGGGTTGTTGGTCCACAAGACACTGAATTCTACACACGCACTTACGACGTCCACCCAGCTTTACCTCGCCCTCAAGCACATATCATTTACGTGCATGGACACTCCGAACACATTGGAAGATATGAACTTACTTTCCCTCAGTGGACTGCGAGGGGCATCTCTGTCTTTGCTTTCGATCAAAGAGGGTTTGGGCGAACAGTGCACGATCGATGGCATAACGTGGCAAGCAAGGGTGAAGAACTGAGCGAAGCACTGATCGAGGAACGGTATTCCGTTTCGAGCTGGGAGCAGCAAATGAACGACCTTGCGTTTTTCATTCGGCGTGAGAAGGACAGGGTTGGAGATGTCCCTGTTTTCCTCGTTGGCTATTCAATGGTGCGCACACAACATTGAGCTTTAAGGACTGGTGCCTGACCGATGTCCGACCTTCAGGGAGGTGGAGCGTCTCTTTCGTTCCCTTGTAGACCTCACCCTCACGAGGGAATAGTCAAGTTAATTAAGGGAATCATTGCTGTTTCGCCATCGATCGGTCCCGGCATAAAGCAGGGACTGCTCACAGCCCCCGATCAAGGCGACAGAATGGACATAAACTGGGGGCTCCTTTCACAGGTTCATTCAAGACTCTTTGACAGAACTCGTACGTTTATACTGACGCCAGACTTAGTTCCTATCAAAAGATAACCGAGTGTCTTTGGCTGTCCGAGCGGATCCGTTTATAAAATCGGTTTGCCATGCAGGCCTTGCGAAGGATATCTGGGACAATGTAATGCCGTCTGGTAGAAGGAAGACACTTTACTGAACGATTTTATACAGGGCGCTCAATTATTGGGCAAGCACTATGACAGATGGCCTGAGGACCTTCCTGTTCTCGTTGTCCACGGAAGTGGTGACATCGTAGGGACAAATTTTGTGCCGTCCTGATATTTCTTATTGAGTTCGGGCGATTTGATCAGATCACCTCTTATGCAGATTCCAAGGCATTTATCGAAAAACTCAGGGCGAGCGATAAGCGCTATTCCTTGATCCCTGTGGGTGGCAATGTTGTGTTTTTCATCCATTTTGATAATTTCTCGTCAACTTAGGGCGGTTTCCACGAGTTACATCATGAACCGGATGGCGTAGGAACGAACTTTATCAACGAGTGCATAACCTGGGTGATCACTCATGCATAAAGCTCTTGTGCCTTAGGTAAGAATCGCGTGTGGTTGTGATTGCACCGGTTGACAAGTGGGGGTTTTCGTGGTTCGATGGCAAAGAGCCTCTTCATGATGGAAATAGCTGTGATATCGCACTTCGGAATAACCATGGACTCTGGCCCCTGATGTGACTGGGTCTGGACACCACTAGATGAGGACGACTTTTAGTGTGATTATTTGTGGCGCAGGATTGAGATGCTGAAATGGGACGTGAGAAGCGAAATTATGAGTTCCCTGGTGGATTTGAACACCTTGTTAGCGGCTTCACGCGCACGGAATACGGTTTTGTCTATCACTGTTCCTTTGACGATCTTGATCACCTCCTTTCCGTGCACACCCGCTAGCCTCTCGCGCTGCTCTGTCATGCTCTACAAATTTCATGGGTCATCACATTACCAAGAACGTGAATAATGCTGTGGGGGGGTTGCACCTAGGATAGAGTGCCCGATTGAAGTTGCTTATACCTGAAGAACGCATCATAGAGGAAAAGAAACCCTGTTCTTTTGTAGTTCTAACTTTTCTCGTGTCTGCGTTACTGCTTGTGTGCTAATCATAATTCGGGACCATGTACGATATTGACTACTAAGGATTTACAACGATGCTGCGTTCTGCATTGTGATTAATGATGGTCGGGATGATGTAATTGGTGTCTTCAAGTTGCCCCCTAGGCGAAAAGTCCATCAGGAACACGCCTTGGTTCCCCACACCCCAGATTCTCGACCCTTCTAGCGCCAAGTTGTAAGTCGGCGACCAATTTGACTGTGGGGGAAACACGCTCCAACCGCCTCCGGCGACGTGAGCATTATCGTTGGAGCCCGGCTGGTCAAAATCATAAACCGTCCCGTTGACATTCCGCAAGTCCCAGATTGACACAATCCCGTGATTCGCCCTTCCTCCCACAACATGCGTTCCTCCGCCTCCTCCTATAGCTAAACAATACAAAGCGCCTCCTGGACTCGTCTTATCATCGAGTCTCAGCACAGGAAGCAAAGATCCTTCCTTATCACGATGATCACTTCGGAGGTCGTGAAACCTAACAATCCCATCGTGCCAACCGCTCGCGATAACCTGATCGGTTGAACCCCATGGAGGACTAACTTCGGCTGTGGAGTCACCCGAGGGGCGACATAAAGAGTACGCAGACGGAGGATAATTGGATTCATCACCGAGCACAGCAAAAGCATTTCGCTGGCTCTCAAAGTTCTCAAGCGTATAAAGGGACAATGGGATGCTGCCACCAAAAGCAACGAATGGAGTAGACGCTGCAAGGGAGAGTTGTGCACACCATACATTCTTTTTACCCCCCGAACGAGGGGGCTTGAAATTTCGCGGAGGGACCCAGGGTGAGGAAGAATCATATAAAGACAATGTGCAGTCATTCGAAATTGTCATTATAAGGTGTCGGGACGACGTTAATAGTTGGATCGAGCTCGGATTGCGGGGGCGCTGGTATGTTGCAGTCACTTGCACGTCGGAGGCAGTAGCAGCGCCATCCCCTGCTATCCTGCCGCCGCGGCTAAGTCTAAGGATGCGAACTCGAGTCAGTGTCGTCTCACGAGCGACACAGATTTCTACGTCCTGATTGGGGCTCGCCCAAATAGAACCCGGCACAACTGTGATCCCGCAGATGTGACTTTCTGCGCGGTTTGGTCCTATTCCTAGCCGAAGACTATGGAAAATCCATGAGGCCGAATGTCCCTCATGTTTGGCACTAGGTCCGAAATCGAAAATCTCGAGGTCAGGCCCACTAGAGGTGACGAGCACAGATTCGCTCAATGACAAAGCACGCGAAGGCACTTGCCACGAACGAGGATTATCGTGGGCACCCGATAACAGAGTAGCTTGGAGGGTTCGTGTAGACCATGCAAGGTCAGATAAGTAAACATATCTAGCGCATTCTCGGGGCGACCAGTACGGAATTCTGCATTTCGCCAATTAGCAAGATGAAAATAAATGTGATCGACTCTGCCTACAATTTAGAAAGGGAAGGTAGATATCTTGCATTTTGCCTCACATATCGGCGCCATCCATCATTCTCTACCTATGTTACCAAATTTACTTAACGAGCATGCTGCAGAGCAGCAGCAAGGCGCTTACGAGCTCATGGTAGCGCTTCGATACTTGGCTAAGACGAGTCAAGTCGCCAACAGAGGACCATTTCAAGATTTCCAGGCAAACGTCATATGGAAGTGCATCGACGAATATAGCCATTGCATCAAATGCCCACTAAACCAGCACTGCAGCTTAACAAATCCCCACGGCTTCGCCGTGGCGCGGGATCCGGAGCTGAACACTACTATACTGGGTCTTCGGTGCAAACATGTATAAATGGTGAACGCCACCTGTCGCGGCAAGGGCTCGCTACTCTTCTCATAACTGTTTTTCGACGTTTGGCGACGTTTGGTTTTGGATTTATGGATATGACATTGTGTCTTCACTCTTTGCGTTACCACCATATCAGAACACTCTTCCCCTACTGTCTTCAGTACGCTTCACAACCGTGTTTTTCCACGCAGAGTCGTACTTACGGAGCTGACTGGGTGTGAGCTAACGGAGTTATTCCCGCTACTCCGTAGCGGAGTAGCGGGTCCTGCAAATTTAAGCCCCACACTGTGCACCGGGTCCTCTGTAACCTAAGGTCCTCTTTTCCCATTATGACAATGACAATATAATTCGGGCCACTCACTCCCTTATAACTCCGTTAGCTCACACCCAGTCAGCTCCGTAGGTACGACTCCCTTATGGGACCCGCTACGGAGTAGCGGGGATATTCCAGCTTCCCTCATCTCCTTAGTCGGCCTGCTCACCCCCAACTGACTCATGGGATTGCCTCCGTTGCGCGCATTGAACCTTAAATGGACAAATCACTTTGTAATATTATCAGGGGTCTGTTAACACCGAACGTGAGTTGCACATCTGCGGAGACAGCGGCAAGGCCAGTCCAAGCCGGTTCCAAAACTAGTGTTCCAAGCTCCCACAGTATCCAACTCCCCTTCTAATACGTTTGTCATTCTATGCAACGGACCTGCTGGGCGGCCAAGCGCCGATAATGATGTTGCCACTGGTCACCGACGACAATGACCATCATACCCGGATAAATACCGAAAGCCCTTGACGATACTATCCAGATGCTAGAACTGGCATATGCGACTTTTTGATAGATGGCCGCAGTTGAAAAGACGACTTCCACAGTGCGAATAGGTACAGGGCGTGCTGGTCGCATCGGTTGCGGGCTGGCTACCATATCACCGAGCAACGGTGAAAATCTGATGCAAGTCGTTGGGAACTGACTGAGTGCACAAACGTCGTTTTCGAACGACCTTGGTGTGATTCTTGTTTTGCTCAGAATTTGTTCAGACTGAACGTGTATTACAAAGTGAGTGCACAGGATCCAGCATGGTCAAAGATGCCTTCGTAAGGGGTCTTACCGGCACATGACATTACTTGCGCGCGCGGCTACATTGGCAAATTAATTGTTGGGGCGAGGAACACATGCTTGAAATCTTCCGGCTATGCCGCTACGATTCAGCGCGCGGCTCTGCTTTCAATTGCCCACATGGGAACTTGGGATCAATGCGGGTCTGCCCCTTTCTACTTTTGCACTCCTTCTGCTTTTGCACCCCTTTGCAGCCCTTCTGCCTTTGGACCCCTTCTGCTTTTGCACCTCTCCTGCTTTTGCACCCCTCCGTATGTCCAGCAACCCGGCCATGACTGACGATCAGTTAACGATTCTAACGCGCTTGGGAGACTTGGGCGGCGGCTCTAGACTACTGCTACTGGTATGGGATCTGGCTTGGATTGGGGTATTCACAAGGTTTCCATCAATTTGTCATAGTAAACCGGTACTGCATAACAACGTCCAACTGTTTACAGCCGATTCCAAAAAAATCGGCCATTTTGATTTCATCGAAAGAGATCTAGGAGGGTGCTTCTTTCCTAAAAAAGTTGGTCGGATGACGCCCCACGAAAGGAGTTTCCTTACTTGGATAAATCCGCTTAGCGCCGGGGTCTTTGGTACTCTCGTGCGCGGGTTTCCGAACTCGCCCACATCCATTCACAAATTCAAGCCCTCCACACATACGCGCGCTGGATATTCCAGTGATGCATATCGATTCAGACTCAGACTCAGGGTTTGATCAAAGATTGTGCGAAGTTAGTCAGGAAGAAAAGCTTGATGATGAGCTTGATTGGGACTTGTTTTGAGGAGTTCTCGTATACACGAGTCCTTCCATGCTCTGAGCATAACTTAGCCCTCATGTGGGATGAACAAAAAGTCTGGTGATATTGATAAACAAAATTCGGACTTATTTTTGAGAGTATGAAGACCAGAAGAATGTCTTTTGCAGCGCACTCAAGATGTTTCCCCATGCTGACTAGAGGGGGAGAAACGGACCCAAGTGGAAGCAAACACAATGTTTTTTTAGAGGGAGTTTCACGGTACCATTGGGTTTGCCGCCTTGCGCTCAAAAGTTGCCGTTTCTGGTAGAGAATGAGTGCCCCTAGATCTCTTTCGATGAAATCAAAACGGCCGATTTTTTTGGAATCGGCTGTAACTTGTTTAAAATCGTCACTAGGACTTGACATTCAACATCATCGCTTCCCCTGAATACAGCCGTTTGCAGAAAAATCTGCCGTTTTGAATTTATCGGGTATGTGATCCTGGTCATTCACCTTCCTAAAAAAGTTGGAAGGATCAGGTTCAACGAAATAGAATTTCCTTATTTGAGGGAAACCCCAATGATACCCCCTAAATGTATATAGAATTAGAAGCGCCTGAGCGCGTTCACAACAATTGTCCATCCAGTCATTATGGGGAAACACCTTGAGCCTGGTGCAAAGGATATTATCGTCTTTATGTCCTCAAAAATGAATTCAAGCAAGATTGCTTACTTCTCAGGAGTGTCTGAACGTACTGTTCGGCAGATACTTGCCACTCCACACCAGCACCACCAACACCGAGAAGAAACCCGAGGGCGGCATCGGATGCTCAGTGTCCATGCGGTAAATGTACATAATCTGAAGGCCGGCACTGTGCGGGATATTTTAACTCATAGTTCCGAAGTTTCTAGACAGCCTTGTTGAGCAGAAGCCCGACTTATACTTGGATGAACTACAAGCTGCACTCAAAAATGAACTTGAGATTGAAACAAGTATCCATACAATTCGTAGAGAGCTATGCAGGCGCGGTCTCACTAGGAAGAAGGTTGGGCTTCCCCGCTATCTTTTGCAGTCATGGCGCTGACTTGTTCACCAGCTTCAGAAACCAGCAGCTGAGCGCAACGAACAACTGCGAGCTGATTTCAGGAGACATATGGAGACAACTTACCATGCAAACCAACTGATCTTTGTGGATGAGACAGGGGTTAACCGCAAAACATCCTCGCGTGCATATGGCTGGGCACCATCTGGAGAGAGGGCTCGGCGACGCGACTTCTTTGTCCGTGGCACCAAGTTTGTACCAGAATCTATTCAGCAACTTTGGTACTAAACTTCTATTCCTTAGATATTCTGTTCTTCCTGCGATGTCAATGGATGGAATTGTTCACGTTGATATTCAGAAAGATGCATATACCGCAGAATCATTCAATAACTTCATTGCCTCAGTCCTCATTCACATGAACCCATACCCCCAGCCCCTATCTGTTCTTGTCATGGACAATGCCTCCATTCATAAATCCGAAGTCCTAGCAGAAATGTGCCATGAGCGGTGTGTCCAAATTTCAGTCCGGATAGGTTTGATACTAATGGTATTGCAGAGGCGTTAGACTCGAGTTTCTCCCCCCATACTCCCCTGACTTCAACCCAATAGAATTAGGATTTTCATCCATTAAGCAATGGCTCCGGAGGAATCGAGAATATGTTGATAATGAATTTTCTTCCGGTGAACATTACCGAGCAACAGACCTGCTCTTGAGAGCAGTGTTCTCTGTAACAAGTCACCAAGCACGCGGATGGTTCAGGCATGCTGGCTACCTCTAGTGTTGGGGCAACCTTGTTTTGTTTTCTGTATATACAGCACTATAGTCTGAGTAGAAACTTGTATGGTACGGAGTGATTGGGTTCAAAAAAAAAGAGACATCTGTTTCAAACTTCACTCTTCACTATGTACGTCATCAAATCCCAATCTAGATTCAGAATCAACCTGTACATCCGAAGAGCCAGAATCTGAGGATATTTCGATGACTGAAATAGAGGTCGGCAAGTTTATACAGGTGGCAAGTCGCCACTTTTGGATCCGCAAGTTTTTTGGTGTTTGAGGAATGCTTCTAAACTGTGAGGTCAAGGCAGCCAAGGTTGAAGCATGCTTGATTGGAGTCAGAGAACGGTCCAAAAACGAAGGTTGTATCTTCTCCGGAGTGCGCGGGACAAGAACTACAGGTACTTTTGAGGTTGAGACTTGCTTGACAGGAGTCGGAGAAAGGTCCAAAATAAATGGTTGTGTCTTCTCCGGAGTGCATGGGACAAGAGGCTTCCAGCGCTTAGCTGGGATTGAGGACAGAGGGGGAGTGTTGGCTGAGCGCGAGCGCTTCCGGGTGTGATGGTCATTTTTTTGGTGTTTGAGAAGCAAGGCACTAAACAAATGACTATTGGGTGGTTGGGTGAATGAGACTCCCTTGACACCATCAGTCTATGACACCATTCAGGCTGAGTGAGAGGAAGCGTGAGTGAAGAACTAAACAAGCATACCATCGCCTTTGCCCAGACAGCAATTGCCTCCTTGTCCAAATGCAAATGACGGAATTCCACATCAGGGTGGCGATAGCAATGTTTAAAGCATCCATTGCACCAGAGCTTCTTGCAAAGTTCCTCATATATTACATGACGCGCAGAAGCAGTTGTGGCGGCTGTGGCTGTGCTCCGTTTTTTGATCGCAACGACTCGAACTTCCTTCCTGACTGCATCCTGGATTCACAAAGTTGTTGTTATTGTTATCATAGTGCAATGAAACACAAACCTTATTGATAATGCGTAATTTTTTGGTCTTGTATGCTCGGGACTGAATTTCGCGTTGAGCCTCCATCGCACGGGTAAAATCCTCTATATTGTTAATACGTGTCCAGATCGATTCCTTTTCATCAGAGAGACGATAACCAATGCGATGGGCAGCAAGGTCCACCTCCATCCTACTTAAAATCTCGTGAAGAACTTCTTCGGGTGGTCGAGATTTTGAATCAACAAAGAATACAGTCTCATCCTCCTTCTTGGGATCCATTGTGTTCAGAGTGAACTGGTACTCAAAATCTATGCAGTATAAAGTTGCCCAAAGTAAGATTAAGAAAGACGTAGTAAGACGCTGAAACATACCTTTTGTTCCCTTCTCATTTGGCTTTTCCTTCTCCTTCCCGTTTAGCTTGCTATGCTCGGTGGCAACTCGTGGCACCTGGGATGACACTGCCAGGGGGGCTGACACGGGGATATGGATCCTATATGGTGGCACAGGGTTGAACACCGCGATAGGGCCCAATTGACCAGGATAGACGGGAAGATCACTTTGGGTCGACAGCATTTGCACAGGCAGAGGCAGAGGCAACGGGTTCAGAGTGGGTTGGGGTTGAGAGGAATAGGGAGGTTGCCCATCACGCTTATCATCATTGTTGACATATAAATTCTCACCGGGGTTGAACGACATATTAAGCCGGAGAGTTTGAGTAAAGCGCGCAACGTTTCAGTCCTTCCCCCTGTTCCAGGTGTCCTATATATGGCGCTAGGTGCCCAATATAAAGAATGACCAATCAACAGGCAACCCCTGCTGCTGTCATCGCTGTACCACGCGGCCAAATCACAGGCGCTCATTTGGTATGCCAACAAACAAACAATGAGCACTTGACCCAACAAGAATGCCGGCCCTGAAGTTGGCGTACCTTGCCCATGACCTGTCAGATGGCTTGTTGAGTCACGATTTGGTTGATGTGATAGACAGTTGGGTCGGAATTGCGTCAGCAGCATGTTCCGTGCATCCGGTGAGTGGGTACAATAGATCCGCAGACTTTGACTATGCTATGCCGGCAGGTGTATGTTCCAAGGATAGGCCGTGAGCAGTGGAGGAGCAATAGTGCCACTCAGCAGAGTATGGAGTACATTGGTTTTGACAGCAAGCCTCACTTCGCAAGTCATTGCGTGATGGCCACGTGATTTTGTATATATTGTGGTGCCCAAACTGAGGTTGGACCCCGGCGCTAAGCCGACTATCCGCATAAGGAAATCCTATTTCGTTGAACCTGATCCTTCCAACTTTTTTAGGAAGGTGAATGACCAGGATCACATACCCGATAAATTCAAAACGGCAGATTTTTCTGCAAACGGCTGTAATTAATGGGAAGCCTCAACAATCAGACGGATTCTGCCGTGCAATGATTGCGACTGCCTTTTCCCGGTGTTTTAGCGATGCCTAATTGGGCAAGCCACTCAGTCGCATCGAGATCCACAACCTGGAAAAAAGTGCACAGGTCATACACGTGGCCGTGCGGTGTGCGACGCTCGTTCATCAATTAGGGCCCGATATATCCCTTAAAATTAGGTGCGGCATGCGCGTCCACGGAGCTCCTCCGACTGGGTACGAGTCTGGCTGCATGGCTGCAGTGCAAATTACGTGGTCCTGAACTTATCAGAGTATGCAGTGGATTTACAGAGCGAGAGTGAATCTCGGGCTTCATCTCAGCCGATAGTAACGTTGAGAGTGAACACGCATGCGAGGTAAGAGTAGCGGGATCTGCCGCTTCAGGCGGCGTTCCCCAGTTATTCATCGTTGACGGTCTCTCAATTCAAACCACTCGCTAGCATCGCAGCAAAGTCTCAGTAATTCCTCAGCACCCTGGCGTATGGACTGGTCCTGCCATAAAGGGGAATGAATGCTCGCCCAGCCATGGCCCATTCATATATTTCCCCTCATACCAGGCTATTAGCGGCTAGCTGGTGCTCCCAACCACGCTGCTTCAGTGCACACCTCTCCGTTTGCTATATATACAAGTCCTCTATGATCCCTTCTACCTTCGACTCAATCTACTTGGCTGTCGCTGTGCCCTTCTCCTTCGCTACCTGGCGTTCACCTCATTCCATTTCATTGAAAGTAGTGGAAAGCTATCTGCCTACATCTGCAACGTTCTTCAGCTTTCACTCTTTCGTCACCTCCGTCCTCGATGGATCAGTCCCATCTTGAGGATGCACACCATCAACTTCTCTTCATCCAATCTGATGCCACTGATGGCTCACCTCCGCATCTTGAGGAGGTCCGCCACGGTGATGGTTTGATCAACCGTGTGCCGTTCTCTTCTAGAGATAGGGGACTAGCGCCCATCGGTATTCACCTCAGGAACGAAAGACCGAATGAAGATGAACTTGTCCGTGTGAGGGGTTGTTCGAATGCTGACGTAGACATGCTGAGGATGGGGGTGCGTCGGGACATTGTCTGTTTCGGTTTATCTGCAATTAATAGGTTTCTTCCCCCTTCAGCCCGAAGATAGGTCGTGTATCGGTGTATCGGCCATTGACATCGAGGGCCACCCCCATAATACAGTCGTACCCTCACGCTTGTTCGACGTACTGGTTCATGTGCCTTCTTCAGCTCATACTACTTACCCAGCGCATGTCTACCTTGACGCGTCGAGGGGAAGTGCCTACGCACAGCACGCATATATCACCTCTGTCAGGCGTTTCAGAAACAATGACGCCATACAACATCGGTCCCTTATACTACAGGTTGCTCGAGATGGGATGCCGGACTTCAAGCTTCGGATCGACCGTTTCCGGGACCGTACTCTCTCATTTCTTCAATTCTGTCTTCTTCGTCGTGGACGGTCTGATGCATTGGATACAGTGGGTACTTGGTTCTTCATGACATTGTTCACGCCACTTAAAATCTCTTTTTTTTTTCTTTTTCCCCTCATAGATAACCGTGTCCGAGAATTTGCAGTTACTCTACGATGCAAGGTCAAGCGAAGAAGCGGTACTGGACCTACCTCAACCAGTCCCGCTCCTTGAATTCGGAAGAATCCTCGAGGTCGTACTGGTTAGATCCCATTCCTACAATGTGTTCGCGGTAAGCACGCAATTTGTTCTCACAACCGGTGTAGACTGAAGACCTGGAGAAAGGAAAACTGCTGGTTCGTCGTTTCGACTCTTGAAGAGGCATTTGTGAACGTGTTTGGTGCTCGCTATGTAAAAGGTAAAGCGAGTCATTCACGTCTTGCTAGACGAAGACGTACCAGAATTTGGAACGAGCTTGGTCTTCGAGGATCCAAATAAAAAAAGCCAGTTAGAGTGAAGATTCGATGAAAAGATCCTGATTCGTGTGTAACACGCACCGTTACTTGGGGCAATAGGTCTTTCAGGTTGCGATTTCTCCGTTCTTCATCCCAAAGTACATAAACTCCCATGCAGAGTTTCCCCCCCATCCGTCATCCCTCCTTTCAAAAAGAAATAGAAATAAAAAAACAAAAAAGAAAAGCCGACATTCTAGACGTATACATACTATTTGGCCTGGTCTCGTTCTATTTTTCCGTTTGGCCAGGAAAGGGTTGGGTTGGGTTGGGTTCCCATTATGACCATATGATAATATATTTCGGCTCACTCCGCTACAATGTAACTTACGGGCTATGTCCGCCGCCTGAAGCGGCAGATCCCGCTACTCTTACCTCGCATGCATGTTCACTCTCAACGTTGCTGTTGGCTGAGACGATGCCCTGAGATTCGCTCTCGCTCTGTAAACACACCGCATACTCTGATTTCAGGACCACCCATGCAGCGAGCGGAATAGAACTGTATGGGGCAGAGAAAGGACCCTGGGTTTGGGGGTCATACAGGACCCTGAGCTTAGGAGGACAATTGAGTCTGGGAGTAGGGGGAATATGCAAACGGAGGCTCAACTGCAACTCGAGTACACCACCGATATGCATTGACGAGAGCTGATGAGGGGCGGATCAAATAATGTTACCGGCGGCTAGATCTGGAACATAAACTTTCTAGTTCTACTTCGTGTCACACAATAAAAGTTGTAATCAGCCTAATGTCTCTGCTAGAGGATCCAACGTAAACCGTATACGTTCCGGGAGGGACGATTCTGGATTGGGAAGTAACACTCCAGACACTTGGCCATTGACCATCAGCCTCAGCTAAAATGACTATGTTCCCGCCACTCACCTCAATTCATCAAATCCCAAGGGAAAAGTAGCCGTTTCCTGAGCTCCAACATCCAATGGAACGCTCTCAAATCCTCGCAGCAGTTTAGGAGGCTCCTGAGCCGATGCAGGGAAACCAAGGTAAAGCTGTACGATCTCGGTTCCAGCCCGGGTGCCCGTATTCTGGACAATCGCTGAAACTGTCCTTGTGGAGCCAGATCCGGATACTTGAAGGGATGAATATCTTGTTGTGAATCCATACGACAGACCAAAGCCAAACTCGAATCGGGGAGTAATGTCATGAGCATCAAAGTACATGTAGTCCGTGAAGAGGCCCTCGGTGTACGTGATGTCGGGCTCAAGGCTAAACTCGAACTCAACCGTGTCTGCGATCATTCTAGGTCTGAGCTTATGCACGCGAGCAACGAACGACAAGATCTACTTACGAGCGTTGTAATCCCCTGCCGACTTTGCAATGGTGTATGGTAGTCGCCCTGATGGGTTAACAGTCCCAAAGAGGACATCTACTATGGATGGGCCTGACTGCTCTCCGGGAAGTCCGGCCATGATGACACCCTTGACTGAAGAAAGTCGTGAATAGTTGTTATCAGGAGATGTAGGGGCTGGATCAACTCACCATTTGCGTTGTTTATCCAGGACTCGACAACTGTAGGCCCCACAAGATGCATGACGACGATCTCATTTTACACCGACTAATCAACACGGAAAGGGGGGGGGGCGATCGACATGAAGCTCACTGTATTCTTGTTGACTTTCGTGACTGCGTTGATCTCGAAATCAGGTGAGTTTTGCATGTAGAGGATGGGGAAGGTCGACTTACTAAAGCCTCCCCAGAATGCCTAGTACCCGAAGAGATCAGTCATATGGCCGCCAATGACAGAGACAAGTCGTACCAGAGATTGAGATTTGGTCGGTCGCCCTGGATGGATATTACTTCGATATCAAGTTGGGGACGAGAATAACTTACAGTGCTACCACTTTCCAAGTCTACCGGAACTACGTTGTATTCCCCGGAATCCCTGTGGAATCCAAATCTATGGAACACATCCCAAACCAACGTAGAGAAACATACGCATTAACGAAAACCAAAGCGACGTCTGCGCCAGTTGCGGCAGCTGCTGCTTTAGATTGATCATCGGACGGAGACGTAACAAGAGTAGTTGTTGTCCCTGCAACAGCGCTGTTCATGGCGTCAAGCGGAGTCACAAGGTATTCTAGCGTGGTAGTCCCAGATCCCCATCTAAGCAAAACTGTGTCAGAAAATGAACAAATAATTCGTGGAATGTAGCATACCCAATGGAGAGCGTCCCGTTGTCACAGGCATTCAAAAGGCAACCTTTATTCGGGGCTCCAATATCACTGCCAATGAGAGCAATCTTCCTGGCTGGGCCACTTGTTGAAGGTGCTGCTAGAGGGAGAAAGTTGTCTACGTTCTTCAGGAGAACAGCGGAAGCGTCTGCAATCGTTTTGATGAGAGAAGTATGTGCGTTACTGCGGGCATTGACATGATCATTGTTGCTGGAAGACTGGACGTTGAAGTTGGTAGGCGGGTATCCCTGGAACAGCTCCGCATCAGCTTCTGCAGAGGTGTACGGCCGCTAGTGGAGCTACCTGGTCTTGACCGAGACGGTAATAGGCCGTAAGAACCCGGATTACCATCGTGTCCAATGTCTGGGATGTATCGGACGTTAGTTGCAACGAGCAGTAACGCGCAATGTTACCCACAGAAACAGAGACGCTTCCTTGGGCAACTTCGTGTTCAAGATCAGAGTACACGCCACCACCTGAATGGGATAGTCATATGAGGATTCTGGGCATCCAATACGATGAACTAGTTTCACCGATCAGGATCCAGCCTCCTGGCATTCTTCAAACAACGGGGGTTCAAGAAAGACGACTTTGAAGGCAGGGAAAGGACACATACTCAACGTCAAGACCTGAATTTGCATTGTCTGCTGCTGATCCGTGAGTGGCACCCCAATCGGAAACTACAAAACCTTCGAATCCAATCGTCTTCTTGAGCAGTCCCGTTTCCCCTATGAGCGCAGGGTTCTGACAAGCATACGTGTCATTGACCCGGTTGTAACTGCACATGACGCAAGTGACGTTTGCATCAACGGCTCGCCAAAACGGAGTCACATATCTCTCGATGAGGGTTCTTTGATCGGCGTTGCTGGATTCAACAAAACGATAGGTTTCTTGGTTATTCAAAATGAGGTGTTTAGCGCAGGCCTGAACGCCAATTGATTGAACACCAATTATCGTCGCATATACACTTTCCCCGGTGAGGTAAGTATCGGCGCCAAACGATTCCCATAGACGACCACCTTCGGGAGCACGCATAACATCCATCGACGGGCCGAGGTATACATGAGCGCCCTTCGTACGAAATTCCTCGGCTATTGCGACGCCTCTCTGTCGAATAAGGTCTCGGTTAAAGGTAGCAGCAGCGTTGATGCCAGCTGGGAATCCTGACACAAGATCGACGGCTCGGACGCCCGCTGGACCATCTTGGAGGCAGATAGAAGGGATGTTCAGCCGAGCAACAGCATTGAGGTTCCCCACGCATCGGCCACCTGGTGAGCTCGATCATGAACAGAGCAGTAAAGCACAAGATGAACGAGGACGGGCCGTACCGAATTGTCCCATTCCACGAACAAGTCCTACCTACATAACGGGCCGCCCACCAACGACAACCGTTCAATTAAGATGCGGTGGGTCATGAGGGGCTCGAACTGCACTACTCACTTTTTCACTGAGAGTCAAGTTGGACACGACATCCAGTGCGATACTCCTAGCAGCCTCCCAAGAGCCTGACAATGGTGATTCGATGGGTCTGGAAATACCACAGGAGTATAGATAACACTAACGTGTCTGGAATCCATCGGAAGCGCCGACCGCAAATATGAGATACGCGAGGAGTGATCTGACCATAAACATGGCACTGGAATCCGTTGACCTCGAGTAGAGGTTTCGGGGGTTCTACAAAGCAAACGACGGGGAGGGGGCGATGTAAAATTCCATAGGCATAAATGTGCTAAAACGCGCCCGCTGATTGGCATACGGAGTACATATTGAACCACTGTATGTATTGATCCGGAATAGTGTTATACGGAGTCATGGTTCCATACATCAGACTTAGGGGTAAACATTGGATTCTGGAATTCTACATATCACAACCGGACAAATCAGATGGCGGCGCCCACGAATTCACGCCACGACTTGACTTCACTAGGGATTCGTCCTTCTGTGTATCGTCGAAGACCTCCTTGAGGTATTTTCAGCGCCAAGCTCTCAACGAACAATTGGGCACATTTTGGGTTGTTTAGGAGAGGGAAACCAAAGTCCACAGCATTTCTGGTTTTGGTTGAGGTTGAATGAGCCCCTGATCCCAAGGAATCATGGTTCACAAATCCGCTTACCTGCGGGCAACATAGTCCTCATCAACAGCATTCTCGCCGCGCGCCTTTGCCAGATTGAATACCAATTGGATGTCGTGCTCTTCGAACACTTCGCGCAGCTTTCTCTTGTCCTTAGTAGGGAAGAAAATCTTCTCGCAGTAGACGTGTGGCAATGAGTTCAAGTAGTCTTGCACTACACTGCTTGAGCAGTAGAGCTTGAATCCGAGGTTAACAAGACCTTCGGCGACAGTAGCGACTTCGGGCGTCGCGATATCACCCCCTAAGAGGACACCTGATCCAGCCCGGGGAGCACGGAACCCTGTTGTACTTTGCAATGCAGCCCAGTACGCCTCATGAATGTTACTGCCGAAGCTGGCAACCTCGCCAGTGCTAGCCATTTCTGCCGCAAATCAGAGAGAATCAGGAATCAAATGATGCAATACGAAACTAGACCACTCTCACCGACACCGAGAAATGGATCCGCGCCCGGTAACCGAGTCCAAGAGAACTGTGCGACTTTGATAGCGAAATAATCACGTTTCTGCGCCATGAGATCGATAGGCTCCGGGACGTTCTCCCCTGTAATGGCAGCCGCAGCAGTATCAATGAAATTGTGTCCCAGCACCTTTGAAACGAAGGGGAATGAGCGAGACGCTCGCAAGTTACACTCGATAACCTTCAAGATGGGTTCCGAGCCATCTCCGAAGTCCTTTCGGATTATCTGCATATTGAAGGGGCCAGAAATCTCAAAAGCTTGAGCCACCTCGCCAGCAATCTCTTTCAAACGCGCCATGTCCGATTCGCCGAGTGAGAAAGGCGGGAGAACAAGAGTAGCATCACCAGAGTGGACACCGGCGTTCTCAACGTGCTCCGAAATGGCATGTACGAGGAGTTGTCCATTGTAAGCGACAGCGTCGACATCGATTTCCTGTGCTCCATCAATGAACTTGGTGATAACAACTGGATGAAGGGGAGAGACGGAAGCCGCGGCGGAGAGGTTGTACTCCAAGGCCGACTCCTCGTGCACGACGTTCATAGCGGCACCAGAAAGCACGTAGGAAGGACGGATAAGGACAGGATAGCTAGAATAGATAGGTGAGTGAGTTACAAGGAGAGTGAATCATGAACTTACCCAACTTTCTCAGCAAACTTCTTCGCATCTTCCAAGCTGGTGACTTCAGTCCACTCGGGCTGATCAACATTGATACTATCGAGGACAGCAGAAAATTTGTGGCGATCTTCGGCAGTATCGATCTTCTCAGGGTCAGTTCCAAGCACGTTGATACCGCTCTGCTTCAATCTAAGAGCAATATTCTGAGGCAATTGGCCTGAACGGTAGGAAACAATGAATACGGTAATAGGAGAATCAAGAAAGGATTCAACACACCTCCCACGCTGACGATAGCACCACTGGCTTGTTCAAGCTCGTAAATATCCATGACTCGTTCCCAGCCAAGCTCCTCGAAGTACAAACGATCAGCTTCATCGAAGTCAGTCGAAACCGTCTCAGGGTTGTAGTTGACCATGATCGTGTGCTTTCCCATATCCCTTAACTTGCGGGTGCAAGTGACGGCACACCAATCAAATTCGACGCTACTACCGATACGATAAACACCTGAACCCAAGATCATCGTACCATGTTCATCAAATTTGACATCATGCTCGGAGGCGTTATAAGTAGTGTATAGGTAGTTCGTGTGCGCAGGGTATTCCGCCGCCAGGGTATCGATCCGCTTGACGAAAGGCACAACACCAAGAATCTTACGGCGAGCACGGGCCGCATCTTCGGTGGTACCTGTCAAATCGGCAATCTGTTGATCGGAGAAACCCATCTGCTTGGCGCGCTTCATGAGATCATGGTCAATCTCATCGACAGAGCCGGCAGACTTTACAGCAAGGCTAGTCTGGACAATGTTATCGATTTTGTAAAGGAACCACTAGAATCGCAATATTAGTGGTGGACATTCAGCTTGCATACAAATACCTACTTTGTCAATCTTAGTGAGGTCATGAATCTTGTCGACAGTGTACTGCTTATCGAACATAGCGTGAGCAATGGCGAAAAGGCGAGTATCAGTTGGGACTCGGAGCGCGGTGTCCAAGTCTTCGGGTTTGGAGTAAGGCTCAAATCCAGTGTAACGGGGATCAATCTGACGAATAGCCTTCTGTAAACTCTCCTCGAAAGTGCGTCCAATGGCCATGACTTCCCCTACAGACTTCATCGCAGAACCGACCTGGCGGTTAACCTGACCAGAAAACTTGGCCAAATCCCACTTTGGAATTTTGGTCACAATATAATCAAGAGAAGGTTCGAAGCAAGCAGTTGTGGACTTGGTAACGGCATTCGGTAGCTCAGGCAGTGTCCAGCCCAAAGCCAGCTTGGCTGCAGTATACGCCAAAGGATAGCCAGTCGCCTTAGAAGCCAAAGCACTGGGGATAACGTCAGCGAAAGTGGGTTTGCTGGGTTAAGGTAAGTACCTTGATCGACTGAGGCGAGCATTGACCTCGATTACACGATACTCCTTGGATGTAGGGTTCAATGCATACTGGATGTTACATTCGCCTACAACTCCAAGATGGCGAATGACCTGAATGGCCGCAGTCCGAAGCATATGATATTCATCATCGGGGAGAGTCTGAGATGGTGCAACAACGATAGAATCCCCAGTGTGCGTGCCCAGAGGGTCAAAGTTTTCCATATTGCAGCAAATGATGGTATTCTGGCGGAGAATGAGTCAACTACCCCGATGACAACGCAGAATGACGTCACTGACATCGGCAGCATCCCGAACCACCTCGTACTCTAATTCTTTCCAGCCCTTCATGCTCTTCTCAATGAGTACCTGAGGGCTAAGACTGAGGCCCTTTGCTGCCAAATCGCGCAACTCCTCCGGGTTATTGGCAAAACCAGAGCCTAGACCCCCAAGGGTGAAAGCTGATCGTTGAATCACGGGATAACCAATCTCCTCTGCGGCCTTGAGCGCCGCATTGACCGAGGAAACTGCGGTAGACTGAGCAACCGGAATGCCGATCTCTGACGATTACGCGATAAAACACTGTGGTAGGCACACGGCGTGACAGAGAACACGTACGATTCAGGGCCTGCACGAACATGTCACGGTCCTCACTAACTTCCAACGTGCGGATGGGAGTCCCCAAAACCCTAATGCCCAATCGATCAAAAACACCCATTTTGTCCAGGGCAATACCAACGTTGAGAGCACTCTGCCCCCCAAAGGTCAAGAGGACTCCGTCTGGTCTCTCTTTTTCGAGCACATATGCAACATAATCAGTGGTGACGGGCAAGAAATAAACCTCGGACGCAAGTTGATGTGATGTTTGCCAGGTGGCGATGTTAGGATTCACGAGAACGGCTTCGATACCTTCCTCGCGAAGTGCCTTCATGGCCTGCGAACCAGAATAATCGAACTCTCCGGCTTGGCCTATACTAAGACCGCCACTGCCAACCACGACAACCTTCCTGACGTCGGGCCGAGGCAACTTTGGCAACACGCGTGCAGAAATTTTGCGTGCAAGCTCCGAGGGAGAGCTGAGTACGTGCTCACTCTTGACTTCTTCCGACTGTGCGTAGTCACCCACAGCAGGTGCAGCGACGGCTTTTCGGACACGAGTTGGAACGGGGTACCATGCAGTGCGAGTGGCATGAAAAGAACGGACATGAGGCACCCTTAACGATACCACAGTGCGAGAGATAGATGAAAAGAACGATGGGGAGGAGAATGCCCCCATTTTCAAGGACTCTTAATCGAACAAGAGCCTAGGGCTTGGTGGAGCGAGGAGTAAACGTGATCAGAAAGGTAGCTGACGTCGAAAAGTGGTTCTGAATGTCAGAGGAAGTTTTTCTGCGCTCTACAACGTTGTACTCAACTCGTCCCTGGTTTCGTCTGTGAACGGTGGCATGCGCCTTGAAGCAGGAGAAAAATTGCGCGAAGTTGTCGGATGCAAAACCCCATGAGCGAAAAATTATCAACTGACCAATTCAATATGCAAGCGGAACCTTGATCACGCAACTTCAATCAATCTGGGATTTATGATAATTCGGCACCACAAGGTGGCGAATCCAGGTCACTAGCCCGCTGCAAAAAAGGGCCCAATGTCGCCATATGGGACCGGTACCTCCAAATGGTCAGAGGGGACGTTAAATCCTACTTCCTATCAAAGCTCGAAAGGCAACATTACAGTCCATCACTTAAATATTACAAACTGCCCCGCCTCCTTAGTTGAATATCTTCATGGTGTGTTCGAAACAGAGCTAGAGATGGGTAACACGTACCCCCAGGTTCATAACCACGCGCTTCGTTTTGACGATCAAGAGAACAATGGCTGAATGACTTGCAGGAAGGTCCGATAGGCGTCGCCGGCTTCACCTCTTATTTCTTCCAAGCCGATGTCTTCATCGGCATTGCATATCTTCCAAATTCAACCAATGGAGTAATACCCACAGACCTGGAGCAAGCTCGATCCGGCCGGGAATGGAAAGATTGCGTGGCTGGAGCTTACTATGTATTCTCGTTACAGACTCGCCGGGTCCCGTACTGACAGATTCCTCACACAGGTGAAACCAAACTATCCAGGTCGCTCCTCACATGTAAGAATGGGATACATAGGGCCATCTTGTTGCCTGACTAATCATTCCGTATCCTCTAGATTTGTAACGCAGGCTTCATAGTTCCGCATGCAACCCGGGGGGAGGGTATGGTAGTCTCCTAGCGGAGTCCTTCCTTCACTACGCTCCCTTGTTGGGGTATCGTGGCTCCGTGTTCAATCTCGTATACAACAATAATCTTGCTTCCCTCGCTATTTGGGACCGGCTCGGTTTTCAGCGGGCAGGCTTGATTCCCGGTGCTGGGAGGCTTAAGAAGCCTGATGGATCTGGAGAGGAATATGTCGATGCCATTATCTTCTACAAGAGCTTTGTCCAGGCTTCGGCCCCCCTAAATTTTGAATGAATGCTACCCTGTGTACGCAGGAAATTTTCATCTTGCCTGGCATGTCAGCAATTCTCGATCAAAGTAAAAAGGCGATCTGGAAATCGTTTGCTCATTCTTGCGCTTTTCGTGCAATATTCGTCGAATCGTACCCTCAACTCGTCTGTGCCTTAGGCCAAGCACATGCATGTCCAAACTCTCACAATCAACACATGTCGTACTTCCTTTCTCACAGACCCTATCTTCCTCTACTCCCAGCGGCCGAAATCACTTGCTTCTGTCCTAAGTGACCGGGACGAATTTTATTCCGATTGTCAACAACATTAAATCCTTGAAATTAGGGACTCTAGGGGTGTGCCAGCTCCCAAGGCTCGAAGGTCATGGTCATACCGGATAAAAGACCTGGCGAGCCTACTCCGGCTAAGGCGGCGCGCACGTTCGCTGTGTGCATTCACAACCAGGACGAAATAGCTGATGCCGAACCACACGAGAACGCCACAAATGTCCCCACCAGTATGATTGCAGAAATGCAAGCCCCTTGCAGCGCAGCCGCGGAGGCATTATGATCCTTCCTGCCGCAGAGTATCAATAAATCCCAGAAACCTTCGACAAGATGTGTCCGTTATGCTGAGGCTCAAAATTTAAGCTCAACGGCACCTGCAGCAAGAGTTCCGCGACAAATTCGAAGGGGATTAAGGGTCTCGGTCTCGGTCAGCGTTGCATCATCAGCAAAGATGAGCCTTGACCCCATTGAATTTGGCAATAAGAAACTGGTTGACCACCCACATCCAACAACGCTAGGAGAGTAGCGAAGTTGAGTGGTATCTCAACGGATGAGTACTGTCGGGGTGCCTGCTATCTGCCACTGAGTGATGTGATTCGTATAGAATGGTGCTTCGAATGATGACTTTGTTTCTGTTAGCTTGAGGCGCTAAATCGCCCAACTACATAGCAACGATCTGCTCTGTTGGAACCTGGTCTGGATTTGGGTAACACCGGTCTGTGTTCGGCGCGCCCCAGTACTTCATATCCCATGCCATACGCACGGACGTTTGTTTCATAGTATGCCAGCGCCCCTCAGCTGCCACGACGTATGGCACGTTGAAGAGAGGACGCCTTGTCGTTAACACAAGGAATTCTAGATCAACCAGAACCTTCCTCCAAGCAACCGGAGATGCGCCTCATTCATGAAGGTGATACCCATGATGAATCCCCCCGATGGGTCGAGAAAAGCAACAAATAGCATGCTCTTGAGTGCCTTTCAGTGAGGAAGTATGAGGCGAAACACTTTTCAGGGCTCTCAGCTTGTGCAAGGGTGTCAATCTCGAAAATTAGAACCAACGCCCAAGCTTTTGGCCAAAATATGCGCATCTCCGAGCTGAAGGGTACCATGAACGAACCCACTCCTCCCGACCACTCCGTGAAATCGTTCAGGGCCTGGCTAGCAGGTACCGCGCCCAACGACACAAGCAACACACATCTGCATCGATTTCAGCCAAATGCAATGTGCATTCACTGCTGAAACGGCAAACAGAAAGGCAAGTGCTTGCTATTGCTTCACCAGGAAGACGTTTTGACACCAGATATTGGAGGCTTAAGAAACCTGATGGATCTGGAGAGGAACATGTCGATGCGCGCGGTTAAGCTTTATCCCGGCTTCTGCTCCCCTAAATCCCGAATGGACACTACCCTGTGTGTCCACAGACTAGTGTGGCAACGACCAATTTCTTTTTTCCCTTACATCTTGCCTGACACATGTCAGTGACTCTCGATCAAGCCAAAAAGGTGATCTGGAAATAGATTGCTTATGCCACTGCAAAACATGATGTCGAATCGTGCTGCCGGCTTCAAGGCATCTGTTTCTGTTCAATGACCGGGACAGCGATTGCTCACTGTGAATGCTAGGGGCGCCGGGCGTACCAACTCCCAAGGCTCGAAGGGGGGGAACTGAGGCGGTTGCGCACATTTGGAACATATACAAGTGGGACGAAATGGCCGATGCCAAACCACCGGAATATGCTTCTCCTTCAGCCTATCGTCTTTTACCTTGTCAGCCAAGGAGCCCAGCAGGCGACGATGATAGAATCCAGAACGGCCATTGATTCTGTCAACGTCCACAAGTAACACTATTAAAGTAATTGCCAAGTATCTGTTGATGCGATGCCAACGCATAGCGAAAATAACATTATCTTGACTTCATGTTGGTACGCTTCGGTGGATGAGTGAGAGCACACGATGACCATCGTTTGCCTCAGAAAGAAGCAACTGACACCCTGATCAGGAAACGAGCTTTTATGGTAACACCCACACCGCCCACAACCGGGGATCGGTCGTGGCCAGCGAAGCGATGGGCGCTCTGGGATCCATGGCCTGTGCCCTCGTACGTACGATCTCATGATCAGAACGGGCTCCGCTCGGACAATGCACCGCTCCGCGCCTGTGACCCAAAAATACGATCCGCCAGTTAGCTACCTTACTCCTGATACCCTCGACTTTTGGAGAGGGTAAGGTGTTTGTCGCCGGGCCCGTTCATTCCTTGACCGACGTCACCTCTCTCAGTTGCCACCAGGGGAATCTGCCCCAGCACTGGGCTCCACGGATTAAGAGAAGGGTAATGCATCCTTAGTGGCGTGAACTGGATCGAGGACAGGCACACACCGGCGAGTTAATGGATGAAAAGGATTCCAGAAGAGATTACTGGAGTTCAACCATCGGCGGGGCAAAACAAAATTGCGCATGAGGGTCGTCAACACATTGACGACCATCTCGGATAATTGGAATAGAAAAAAAAAAGACGTACTTCGTCCTGTTCTCAACTACAACACCGACAACTCGGAAACTCCATATCCCCCGCAACAAGAGAAAGGATAAGCACGAACATGTCTCCATCCATGGTCTCCCGACGATCAGCGGGCACGTCGCGCAAAGAGCTACGTCCAATATCCCGGGAGCTGTGATATTGGGAAAGAAACAAATACGGTGGACTTGTTGACGGAGATACACCCTGACACGAAGTTCGTTGTCAAACAAACCTCCAGTCGAGGATTTTCCAGGGCAGAATGCAGAAATCTGGCTGATAAGGACTCGAAGGCCTGAATGCGAAAGACTAGAAATCAACTAGGAACTAAGAGGGGCCCCCTCCACCCCAAACCTACAGACAGATCTGTCTGTCTAGTGCAAGCTACGTAGGTTACACAAAAAAATCAACTAGGACCAGGTATGAAGGAGTTGAATATGGCCAACTCAGAGATGAACCAACACCAATGTAGCACCGTATCGGTGCAGAGGAAAGCTGCGCGATTTCATTTCGCTAGGGATTTGCTGTAAACAACTTTACACCATCATCCCACTAGATAAGATAGACAGCAGGCTCATAGCCTACTAAGGAACATCGAGCAAATGGTGCTGGAAAGGAGGCAGGAGGCACCTTATCATGTCGAATGAATATTTCAGCAAGCTGGTAAGCCTCATGACCCCCTAAATGAAATCCAGCGTAATGCCCCCTCGCTGATTAAGGACCCGGTGGAGCATGGAAACCAGACAGATATTAAAACACGCGGCGCCCCCAACGTGTGCACCTGCACGGACCGTCTCATAGCCGACGGGAACATACAAGACCGAAGGATTTCTTTTAGGGTTCTGACTTCAAATAGCCCGCATTAATTCTGGGGTCTCCTGACCAATGAGGCGGCTGCGATGGCAGGTCCAGACCAGACCATGCCCGTGCACCCGAACGAAGGCATGTTCCGATCAATTGTGGCATGTGACGTTATCAGAGAAGTTGACACGGGACCCTTCCCCAAAAAATCGTCGCTTACTTAGTGCTTGATGCATGACTTCCCAATCAGCTCTTCAGGGAACCGGTCACATTGCACCGTCAAGCCGCGGAAACCCCGTTCGTTCTCATGAAGGATACCAAGCTTCCTACGTTGTACTGAATGCTCCCTCTGGGGGGGCAAGTCCCATGAACGTGCCACAAACTGTACTGCCTGCTTGCTTTGCCCTATCTGACTTGATCTCTCGAGTTTTCGCACATGTTGCAGCAACTTGATTGGGCTCCTTCCAGAACAAATGTGCGCAAAGGGGGGCATTCTGCTTTGGGTCCCCCGCCCCTATTTCTTTCACTCCGAGATCGCCCTGTGATACACGATCCCTCGACGAGATTCCTTCATCTCGACGCGGAAGACACATTGTGTGTGTGATGTTTGTATGGTTATACAGTTTCTTGATATTTGCCCGCATAGAAGCCCGTCTTTTCCCCACATAGTGGTATTGTTAACCTTCCAGACGCGCTGGGACTTCCCGGGTTTATATCCGCACGCCCTTTGATCTTTTTGAACGCCCCCTGCCGTCGATCTCGTCTTTACCTGCTCCCGATTTTCCCATGTGAATGCTTCATTGAAGGCTACCAAGCTCTGCGTCCACAAGGGGCATCTTCAAATTCATCATCACCATCCTCTTTCGATCTCAGTCAATGAGGGAATATGGCCATTTCGTAAGGAAAGGGGGAGGAACTAGTCTAAAGGGACTAAGTGCTTGCAAATTCTTATTTGCGGGAAATAGTATACGGTCGTCATTGACTCCCAGAGTGAGTGTCCCCACGATTTAGATGGAAAGACCGTGTCCAGGGGTGCCTGGGTGCTAAGTGAGACGGCGGCCATGACGAAGGGAGGCAAAAACGGCAAGGAGTTTAGAAGCCGAATAGCTTGCTTGCTCGCCCTTCGGGTGTCTCTCCTCACGTTTGCCAAGTGACCTCGATGTCCATGGGAGTTTTGGGACCAAACAATCCATGGAGCCATGTTCCCCTAGACTTTGAGTAAAGAGAACGGCTCAAGATTCCGGATGCATTGGGGCTTTTGTTCGCCTGGGAGTTTCTTCACGTTCGACTGCGGATGACGACATAAGAGGACATATATATTTATTTAGGTTGAACCGAGCACAGCATGACCAAACTGGAACATTCCAGGCCATTGTGCGTTACAATGGCCAGTGCTGTTGACAGTGGTAACGCATTGATCATCACAGAACTCATAACCGCCATGGATGGAAGGGGGTCTTCCGGAGATTGACTAGGAAGCGATCTTCAAAAGCGATTCTTTGGATGTAGATGCGTCGATGTGCGTCGATCAGGGAAAAACGCCGCAAACAAAAACAAAGCAAATCGATGCTCCCACTTGCAACAAAGGGATATAGCATGCGAGTTTCGTGCCAAAACTCGACGCTCCCTGCTGAACACCGGAAACATTTGATGTGCGCCATAATGGATGGGAAGACGTTAACAAACCGCTTGGGTCTTATTACTTTCCTCGGATAAAACTATGCTCGCCGACGACTGAGAGGTTTCTGATAACTTGGTGATTTTTTGTCGTAGGAGACCGTACGGGTGAACAGAACAAAAGAGCGGGGGGCAGGGGGGCCTAATTATGTTCAAGGCTGGGAGATGATACACACGGGGAAATTTTTTTTGGATAGGGTGGCCGGCCTCTCCATGTCAAACGTGCCACTAGCTTCGATCCCCCATAAGGGTGCAGAATATTACATGGCAGGTTGTAATGAATCATTATCCCAGTCAAAACAGGGTATGATGGAGTTGGGGAGGAAAAAGAAGGATACATAGGAGTAAAGGACAAGACGTAAACGCGTCGTAGTCCAGCTCAAACTACACCGAAGCTGGATAGATGAAGCGGCGATGCCATCAGTGGAGCTATTCGACCAAACGCACATCTCCTGCTAAGATATGGCCAATATGTCTCGAAGATTTTGGCTTGAAAGCTGTGTACCCCCACTTTTTAGCTACCTGGACTATGTTTCCTTCCGCGCGTGCGCGCGAGTGGAGTGGGTGAACGTGCGAGGTCCGACGTTTGAAGCTGAACGAAGCGACATATTACTGTTACGTACATATGTTGCGCTGTTTTTTTTTTTTTTTGTTTCCGACCAACAAATCTTGTTTCTCTAAGATGTGTATCAGCAGCAATGATGTCTCCACTCCGAACTTGATTACATATATGCACATGGAGGGCGGAATGGGGAAGTGCTTGTGAAACAGATGACGCCACGTTTTCGCGATCCGCGGGGGTACCGGATGAGGGACCTTCATCGCATGTAACTGACGCCACTAAATGATCGCGATGAGATTGCTGTGTAGGAACGAAGCTAAGTGGACACGATCAGCTAGTACCGGGGTAGATGTCTCGCAATGACAGAACGAACGGCGTAGCTAGCGGGTGGTCAGGCAAGATGTACTGGTTGGTTCCAATGAACATATCGTTTCGGAGCGTCACGGATTACTACGCTAGGCTATGTATACTTTACATTTCTGGAACAGAAGGCGAGAGTAAATTAAATAGACACGAGAAACTATCCCATTCAATCATGTTAATACGCAGATGTTTTGAGGTCGCCCGGCCTGCACAATACATAATTGCCAGCAGAGTAGTCAAATCCACAAGTCGAAAATCACCAGTAGGTTCTAGGACACGCTGCTGGAAACGCATTTTGGATGGAACGTCCCGTGTTCGGGACCCGAAAGTCCAGCAGAATCCCATGGAATGATACGATCATCCGGCCTTGTACACTCTTTGAGAGGCCAATTATACATGCACCATCGAGGCACCAAAGAAAAAAATGGAGATCGGCCAAGTACGAGAGAAGACAGGAGCTGGTTCATTCAGATGAATTGACGAAAATCGGGAGGAGACAAATTCACGATGCGTTCACCCCATCGTGTCACCAGCGTATGACCAAGACGATCTGAGGGGATCCCGCCGAAACTGGAAGTCTCTAGCCATCATTATCACACGGCCACCAGCGCTACCAGGAGAGTGGAAGGTGGCTCCTCCAGTGCAAGGACGGTGATCGGCCACCAAAGGGCCGACCATAACAGATACAGATGAGTTGGATCATTAGTTTGAGAAGGTTTGTTCGTTGAAAAGAACTCTTCAACAAAGAGGGGCCAACTGACCGAGCGCGATAACAGGAATGGAGCGATTGCAGTGTAACGGCAAGCCTCGTTCATGATCGAACGCGAGCCCTTCGAAAATGCGACCAAACAATTCATTTCGTATATAGAGGGAAGGTGACGAGCGATGATTAAGGGTGGCTTGTTGTTTAGTCATCGATCAGCCTCCTCCTCCCCGCGGGTCGGATCATTATGTCAAGGGTGATGAAGATCCATGAAAAAAAAAGGCGTTAGAGCTCTCCAATCCTATGATCATGCACAGGTTAGCCGCAAATGTCAAGTCCCCAACAAAACCTCCACAAAAAGGAAGATCAAGAGGAAGGAATTCAAAGTCCCCCTGTGATCTCCATTCTTGTACCTTACAAATCAGTGGGAAGCGCAACTTCAGCACTTGTACTTGTACGGAACCTGCCAGTGGCGAATCGCCGCCTGACATCCCCAAAGAGATGTATCGCAAAAACAAAGGATATCTATA
The DNA here is from genome assembly GCF_015039405.1 of Cantharellus anzutake. NCBI lineage: Eukaryota > Fungi > Basidiomycota > Agaricomycetes > Cantharellales > Hydnaceae > Cantharellus > Cantharellus anzutake. Next base: position 33,456 of record NW_024067219.1, read on the forward strand.
TCGATACCGAACGCAGTTCCACTTACATAGGCCATTCATTGACCATAGCATATATGATGTACAGTATACACACTTCGTAACCCTGTGGGAATGAAATTGCTGATCAACGAACATGACAAATGAATGGAATGGCACGTACAAGCGCGCTTGTCGCGATCATTCACCACCGTTGACAAGGACTTGGGGGACACACATACAAGGTTGTTAGTGCCTCTCTGACTTTGTAACAATATATAAATGAAGCTGTACTTGAAGCTTGAAACCGATCAGCGATGAAAAAAAAAACCCGCGGCGCTTTCAGAATGGAATTGCATACAAAACTGTTAATTGTTCATACCACTTGTCAAGAGATCGTAGCAACTACCGCTCACTGTAAAAGGATTCATTTATCAAACCGTTCACCCATAAGAAGAAAAAATGAAACGGAGAACGCCGCGCGCAGATTTGAATTTTGAACGGCCACAAAAGTCCCACGAACAACTCCTAGCTCTTAGCGCCCGAGTCATTTTGAGGACAAACACAACCTTTTTTCAAATTGTTCAAATTTGCCAAACTCCTTATCTTCCTTTTACTTCAAGTCAACAGGAACGAGGGGGCCCGCTGAGAAAGGGACCAAAAGATTTAGCGATTCCTTGAACCCCTCCCCCTACCCCCCGAATGTTGACTATTATGAAGGCGTTGGCTTGGACCTCGCTTGCGTCCTAAAGAAGAAGTAATATCAACGTTAAGTTCCCACGAACTGTGGGGCAAGGTAACGCCCAGCTGAGTATTCAGTTGGGACAGTATAACTGTGACTGTGTCAACATATATCTAGCGCCCATAAGTGACGACCTTATATAGCGGATGACCGCATAGTCCTCACACTAATCTGCGAGCGGTAATGGCAATGGCTGTTAATTCGTCCCGTCCGTCTCCAAAATACATCCAGCGCTCCAGAATATGCACCGCCCCGCCCCGCCCTCCCCCTTCCGGTCCTTCTCTCGGGAGCGAGCGCTCGCAATCTAACGGGATCACCAAGCCCCAGACACACATATTGCCGCTCCTCAGCTTGATTGCAGCCTCAGAAGCATTCATCTCAACAACGCGATGCCCCCGGCGGCTTTGAAATTCAATTAATATGCGCCACCTTCTCTTACATACATGTACCAACCATGTTACATTGTAGGTAAAAGGGGGGTAGTACTACTAGTGTATACAGGGTGCGAACTGCAGTTGGTCTCTGCCAACCGTAAGCTGCAATCTAGCGTAACCGAACACGCCCCCACCCCCTTAACACATTGCACCGACTCATCAGAACAATAGGAGTTCTTTTTTTTTTATCAGATAACACAAAAGATCGCACAGCAATTATTTCGTCATTGCTAAGATGATATGATGTTCGTCGCCATCTGACCGGATTGCAGTTTTTTTTGTTTCTTTGGAGAAACCTTTGATCGTCATCAGACGTATGACTCGATGCATACATACACGGGGAAACTAGGGGGTGAGTGAAACCTAGCCAGTAAAAGTCCCTATTATCTCAAACACAACCAAGAACAACCATGTTGCAAAAAAAAAGGGGTGTTTAAAACAACCTCCCTGAAACGATACTATCCATAACGGCAAAGGACCAACCAAAACTTGCCTCACAAGGAAGAGAAAACGGGCCAAAAAACTTCCTTCCAATTTCGTTTACACTTTAATCTCCCGAAAGCGTTCTCTATGTAGGTATTAACAAAGCTCAAGCGAGCGCGCGTCAAATGATCGACGGTAAAATTAACTCCAGCGCTTGGCATGCATCGCATATGTAGTTGCGTCGCCAAAGAACGAAATGAAGTCACAGTCAATACAGAGCCCCCAAAGAGTGACCAAGGGCCATGCCACGAAAGAAAAAGAGAGGGGCCAACTAGAGTTTCTTCAAGAGTGCGAGCGCATAGTGGCGCATAGTAGAAGTGGCGCATTAAGCGATCAGGAGAAGGAAAATACGTACACTCAAGACAGAGCCATCACACGAACTGAATGTACTGAGGCCTCTGAACTGAACTGATGGCTTGATCTAGGCTCTAAAAAGAAAGGAGAGCAGTGTTCACTTCAAACCCCCGCCCAGTGCCCACTACCGCCTTCAGTCAAGAAACTGTCGGGTTAAGGGGGGCTATATATATATTAATTATGCCCTTACGCACAGGTAGGGGGCGGCGAAGCAGGGGCACCAACGGCTGCGAGTGACGCCAACTGCCGATCTGGATGAATGATAACATGTCTTTCGCGTTTAACACTTCACCTTCACTTCCCATCCAAGTTCAGTTTCTTCCTCGCCTCAAGGAATCCACGTTCTATACCACCCCTCCCCCCAAGTAGTCCATTGACGGCATGGCAGCCCTTCCTTTCTCTAGGATACTGATGAAACAACGTGATAGGAGCCTGAAGAAGAAGAGAAGACAGAGCCGTTGCGCGCCTATGTGGCAACTCGTGCAAAGTTAGAATCCTAGAGAACCCGCTAGCACAGCATTGTGTGTATGTGTGTGTGTAAGTTTTCCTCGAGTTTTTTTTTCTGCTTTGGTTCGCTAGAAAGCGACCGCAATAACTCTAGCAAGCTACAAGAAGGCTTCGCCGTTATTGTTGTGCCGAAACTTGACTCAATGAGGCACTTGCCAAATCGGGGAATACACCCTCCAACTCCCTTCCCAAAAAAGAAACCAAACAATCCTGCACAGCCAGTTCCACCACCATCCTCAAAGGATCGGATTTTCAGATCTTAATTAGGGTGGGGAAGATGCTAGCCATGATGGTCGTTCGTTGTTTTTTTTTTTCGAGACAATTGACTCCATCCGACCACGCGTGTAACATCAAAGACATATATGAGAGCGATGCAAATTGAGTTAGGGAAGAATGGAGATGAACTCTTGACAGGAGGAGTGATTAATTGATGCGTTGGAGTACCTTTACCTTCTGCCCGCTCGTTTGATGGATGTTGTTCGAGTTGAACGAAGCTAGACGGACGAGTTGCTACCGGCCGCGCCCGCCAAGATTTAGAGTAGCTGTAACATACATACGTACGTACGTACGTATGCTTCAACTAGTGGCGCCAATTTGTTCCAAGTCATCCGGACCCAAAGCCCGATAAATATCACTTCCGCAGTAACCTCGGTGGAGGACGAATTTATGCCTTCCTTTTTAGGTAAATCAAGCCGACATTGATCGGCATCGGGTGTGTCGGCAACCCCGCCCAGCCCACAAACCCCTGTTCTTCCGGTACCGGGATAAGGTTTAACCCACAGAGACAAGTCGAGGATAATACTGTAATACTGATGGCACAGTCAAAGCTGTGTGTGTGTTCTCACAACTTACCAGCAATATGTGGCCAAGACATGATTTTGTCGATAAGGCAGAAGAAAAAAGGACACGAAGAGACCGAGACCGAAACCTGTGTTCAAAAACACCAAATCGGGCCGTCGTTCCAGTTCTTAAACAGTTTTAGACTAAGGGGTTATGATGATGTGAACGAATAAGTACTACTATAATATCACGGACTGTTCCGCGGAGGACCGGTCATTTGGTTGGATCAGTTCGTTAACCGCACAAGATGCCCACATGTGGGGCAACAGCAGAAGAGAAGTCCTGGTAAAACAAAAACAGAAAACAGAAAAAAATGAACGAAGAAAAGCTGAATGACGTACCAGCCACGAACAGGAGAAAATTTTCCAATATTGTGTAAGCAAACGGTAAGACGGAGGACCTTGTTCAAGTAAGCGTAACACCTGAAATAATATTGCAAGGCCCTTTGATTGAAGGAAGATCCAAGGTGAAACGCTGAAAATATGACGTACCATGTAACACAGCGGAAGGACAATCAAACGTGTTGGGGGGAGGGGGGGAGGAACCCCAACAACCGAAACAATAGAAATAATTGCCCTGATCACGAGGTCCCCCCCCTGCCATATTGCGGTCACGAGTAGGACCCGTCCCGGAATTCCGGCCGCAGCGTTCCGAAATTTCGTTCTCTTCGGAGCGCGAGAAAAAGGGGCCTTACGGCAATAAGGCCACCTATCACCGAACCAAAAGGTCATGGGGGGGGGGAGGGGGCGCTGCTGTGCTGGCAATATTATCACTGTAATTGGCCAGCACAAGGCAATGACCATAACTGCCGTGCCTTTCGGAACAGACCACAAGCAATATTGAGATACGCGAGATTGAAAGATCAACAACTTCCCCAGATAAGCGGGAGCATCGGCAGGAAAGACTGCCGAGAAAGAACTGCCGAAAGATGGCCGGGACGGGGGGGAGGGAGGGAGAGGAGGTAAAGCGGTGCGCCATCTGGTAAGGTCCCAACGGTGGCTTGATGATAGCGGCGGCTGATCAGTACCACGACAACCCCCCCCTCCTCCCGAAAATTGCAATTCCTTCTAAGCGCGAAGAGAGGCGCATCTTTTGAGGGATTTTCGTTAGCAGCGCAGCGTTGATGATGGCTCGACTAAAAGCTAAAGCGGTGCGAAACACGAACACGAAGTGGGGGCAAATTGATCACTAGGTCGAAGGCTGTGCTTCCGGACAAAAAAATTAATCGAAAGAACGATAACCCTTTTTCGGACAGGCACGAAGAACTTTGTATATGGCAGTTGGAGTAAGTAGGGTTGGGGTGGGCCAGGGGCAGCATAGTTGCCACTATCGCTTCAATACATAACATGCGACATCCTTTACGTAGAGACGATCGATAGTATGCAGGATGGCCTGGTTACTTTCCAATTTCCAATTTTGGTTTTAGCTAAAGGGCAATCTACTGCCGTCGGCCGAGCGAACGAGTGGCTGCATGAGAAGGGCCAAGTTTTAGTTTTTTTGACGCGGCAGCCAGGCCCGAACCCAGTTTCGGCAGCTAGTCGGCATCGTTGCACCCCCCCCCCACGGCACCACGTTCGGCCGTTGTGGTTCATGATGTGGGCTATGGTGATATGATGATGTCGCGTCGAGGGCACTGACAGCCATCGGCAACCAAGTGATCCGCTCGCTAACGGACCAAAATAAAAAAAATAATAATTTAGCCTAGGGTAACTGACACGACTTGAGCTGATCGAGAGCCAGTTTGTTGGCACGTATTCTGGTCGCATGGCTCAACATTTGACATCGAGTAAAGAAGGCAACGCTAGTTACTGTATTTGCAAACTGAAGCACTCGATTGGGGTCGATCTGCCTGCAGGCAGGCGGTCAGAGGCGGCTTGTACGTTCAAGCGTACACAGGCATGTACGCATGGCCTTCGCTTGAGGCCCCAACATGCACCTCAGTTCGGAAAGTGTCGGGTGAGCCTAGCTCCAAGTACCTCGTGTCCAGGGCCGGACGAGCGCTAACACCCAGCTGGGGCTTGCCCAAGGAATTAGTAACCAGGAACGTCGCGCCCATACCAGCGCATGACCAGTCCATCACTTACATACTGTAAGCGGGAAGACTCGAGGCCCCGAGGAAGATGGCGGAAAACTCCCCCAATCGGCCAGGCACCGTTACTTTTTTTTTTTTTTTTTTTTTGCGATCTTCGTCTCGCGTGCATATAATTATATAATGCGATGAATTTGACTGGTTCAACGTTCCCAAATCTCTGCCGACGGTTCACTCGGATCGGAGATGATATCAAGCCGCTCTCGCTTCTTCATGGAACAAGGAATTAATCATGCATGAAAATAAAAAAAAACACACCCACTCAAGATGGTTGGACGAGCCCGACATCGTTTCACGTTTGATTTTCATCTTGCAAATCCCCGAGTTTGATCTCGTCTCGGAGTTAGTTACGTTGCTTCTTTCATGGCAGTTTCACCTATAGGCTATCACTGGATGAAGTGAGGCTACAGTAATGTGTTGACCCTGTGCTTCGAAGCCACACACACACACACACATCTAGCATCTTTACACATTCCCCAATCCCTCCCTTCAATCGCATGTAACGCGAACGGTCCCCGTCAACCGGTTGGGATTATCAGTCACCAAGGCCGACAATCACGCGTTTTGTGCTATTCGCCCCGGCGATAGCCGTCCTAGGACCAGATCATGATCACAGCACGCATACACTAACTTAGCTCCAGATGCTCACGAAAAATGCATACTCTTCAATCCGTTCATTTAATATAATCCACGGAGCCTCACCCTTTTCATTTCATTTCCCCTTTCCTCCTACTTTCCATCTCTGGACATTAATTGTCCGTTCTTGAGTCCATCTATCTGCTGTCCGTATGTGAACAGTCTGGCACGATACATGAAACGTCTGTAGCTTCGACCCACTCGCATCGGATTCCGAGAAGATGCATGGGGAAGACCCGAGATTTCCCGAGATTTATGCGTACGATCGACGGTGGGCAACCGAGTGGATGGAGTGAGTCCCCTTCTTTGACTGGCAGTAAAAGGCCAATGCCGCGCGTTCGAGCTTTACCCAGTTTGGAACAGATGAAGGGAAAGTCCTAGTTATTGGCTTGGGATCCGAACCCAGATTATGTAATTACCAAATGTCGGCGTTGGGGGGGGATCTACAGTGGGAACATTTGCATAGCCCAAGCCAGTACAGAAGGCCCAATGTTTTCGATCTGTTATACCAGCTCTTTGCGCTTATGGCTCCAGCATCATCATACTAGCTTCGAACTGGCAAGGCTGATTTTGTATATGATATAAGTGGATCTAAGTGGTTTAACTGCAGCTAGCTTATTTACACAACAACTACTACTGTAGCGCTTCATGAACCGTGTCCTAATCCGTACGAAAAGGAGCAACACGATCGACTCGTAAAAGGGGAGGGAGGAAGGGGGAGGGCGTTATGAACCGTCACACCAGGGAGATTGAGATTGTAATGTCGCGACGTTAAATTAAATGAAAGTGAGAATTTCAAATCGTTGGTTGGCGGGAAACAATGCAGCCCAACCACACAGCATTAGTGGGACAACGGAACTTTAACTAGTCCAGTAAGAAGACCCGGGATGACATTTGTGTATAGACGTGTGATTAGGGGGAGGCGAGGGGGGGTTCAAGACGTTTGATGAAGTAGCTTGGATGGATCCGTGCGGGGCTCGCTCATGAATATGAGATTTTTTCGTCATGGATTGTTCACACCTTCACTGATCGATGTGTACACATGTTACCACGATTCCCCCCCCCCCCCCCCCTCGCTTCAGCCATGAGATTCAGTTTCAAAAGTGGGGATGGTGCTCCGACATTCTAGAATGTATGATAGACGAGACTGAAGCAAGAAACCCAACGTGCTCGATTCCACATTTGCAGCCGGACGTACTTATTCTAGAACGTTCCGCGAGCTAGGCAAATCCGCGGGGGTGCAATCCAGGGGGGACCGAAAGAACTAGAAGATTCTCGATCAAACTGGAAAACGTGGTTGCTGTGTTCAGGCATGCATTGCAGGCAAGTAAGTGTGGAGCGTCATGTGTATTCTGTTCATTTTCAAAGCATGCAATCAGTAGCTAGCAGTTTGTTGCGAGGGGGTGGGGAGGGGGAGCCAAAAGCTGCTAGCTCAGATCTCGTGCATAACACCCCAACTGCGATAAACACGTACTTTTCGCGAGACGAGTTGTCACATGTGCAAAATTCGGCGGAAGGTAGCCAAGTCGATTTTGAACTGCAGTTGTTTGAACAGTTTCCAACCATGATAACGCTCCACCGTGGTACGGTTAATTTGGAGCCTCCTCCCCACCCCCCAATGTTGAAGAAAAAAATGGGTCTCATCCGTCACGGTGGGGCTATAGGTGATTTGCACCCCATCCATGCCACACAAGGGGTAATTCGATAATATAACGATTTCGTACTTCCGCTCATTCGTCAATGGTACTCGAGCCGAAGCGCCAATTTACGAGTGCATGTATTGAGTGGGGGGAGTTGGCCGAAGTATCTGCACGACAGATATGTTATGTATCAATGTTAAATTACCTCGACCGTGTTTCTTCCTGTTTGGGTACCGTGCGCGTAAGTAAGTAGTAGTAGGCGAGCAAGCCGCATGATCATGGTGGAACTGACCATATGTGGAAGGGAATGCCAAGGGTAGAAAAAGTAGAATTCATGTGCACTGGAGTCGAACTATTGTAATGTGGAGAGAGGCTGTTGTTGACCCCGTGTCCCAACAGCACATGATTGCAGGAAGATAAGAGGAGTTGGTCGGATGTTTAGAATGTAGGGGTGTGGTTTTTTTTTTCACACGGCTGTAATCTCCCAGTAACTACAAGCTGCAACATGTCGAGTTGTTGATTACACGCGCGACGTCGGCCGGAATAGCCCGAAGGAAAGGGCACGGGTCCAGGGGAGGGGTGTCATCTAATCGGACCAATTGGATTTGGATTAAAACTCTTCCTCTTTCCCATTGGAGCATGGGAGCCCATGTTGAAGAATTACATATAGCCGCGGTGACGCGTTCAACCTCCGAGCGGGCCATCGGAGCGGGGTTCATCGTACAATATCATCCGTCGGTTTGAATATTACCCGGTTGAGTGTTAGCGTGGGGGGCTTACTTACGAACAATATAATATTGAACAATAACCGATTCGAACCGACCCTGGACCCGAGGGACTCGGCCAACAGCGGGGGGGGGTTGGCTCAAGTGGAACTTCGGCAGTGTAAAGTGCGCGTGCAGGCGCGTAAACAAGACAGACAAATGGTTTTGAAGTGATATTAGTAATTGGCCAAGCCCTCTCTCTCACCTTTATGTAAAAGGACACGATTACAAATCAACGGCGGAGGAGAGGTTCAAAAAAATCCGAAGAAAAAGGGGTTGGGGGGCACAGCCGGACCAGATGGTACGTTTTTTTTTTGACAGCTTGGCCGCCGGCAGGGTTCAATCTCCGTCAATGAATGGCTGTGCAAATTCAATTGGAAAAAAAAAAAAAAGATCCGTAATATATATATAGAGACGAAACGCAACATGCATATGATCCTCTCTCTCTCCCCCACCTCGCCTCCTTTTCCGGCATCGTTCTGCTCACCCGAGCCGCTGATAGGCGCCTTGTTGATTATGCAAACGTGTACCCACGCACTGTGCACAGCCAGATCTGGCATGCAAGTTAATATATATATATATATATATTCAACCCTCCACATAGGATTGCCGTTTGCCCCACAGCCAACACGTCGCAAGTCGGCGATGCGATGCGCATTTGCAAGCAAGTGTAACAAACTCCGGTCTAGGGGAAAGGCAACGCATAAAAAAATAATAATCATAATAGCTTTGGTATCCGACGCGACGCGATGCATCTACATATTACTTTCCCTGCGTCAATATGTAATCAACCATCTTGCTATCTACCCAAATACTTGATCCCATCTGCAAAGCTATGGCTATGGGGGATCTTATTATTATTTTTTTTAATTTTGTCCCAACGGTGTGGCCATAGCACAGCGTAATCCTAATTTTTTTTACGCGTGCGCAGCACGACTCTGTATGCGTCCTCTCCCGCCACCGCCCAACCGCAGCTGCCTTTGCGTGAAAGGATGATCATTATTATACGCATAGTATTACAACGTTCATGCATGATACTTCGAATCGAATTGACGGATCGCGGATGGGAGATAATTCTTCACCACCATCATCAGGCCAGGGGGAGGGATACCGCAGTAAATGTATGTTGCATAGGTTATGCATGCAGGTTGGCGATAGTAACTGGTATTGTAATAAGTACAGTAATGAAAAGTGACGTTGCGTTGTTGTGCATTTTGTGCGCATTGTCGAGGAAGAACCATCCTCATTTACATCTTTTGAGTTGTTTTTTTATTATTATTTCTTTCTGTCACAACAATATTTTGTCTTCGCGTGTGTGTGTGCACGTGTGGGTATATAATAATATTATTAAGGTTTTAGATAGGGAGCTGGGAGCTTGGGGGTCCGGGGAAAAAGAAGCGTACTATGTGAGTGGCATGGGGAATCCTAATGGAAGGGTCGATCGGAGGGGCCGGAGGTATTCTGGAAGATTTCATTGATCGAGCGACTAGTACATGTTATGTATTCACTACTAGTGCAAGGTCCCAAGATCCTGCATAAGATCGGATGTCAGATCCGGAATAATGGTATCTAGCTATAAAGTGCTGTAGCCATGTCGATATTCAATATTATTGCAATAGGGAAGTGCTGCCACGTTCGAATCTCGAATCGATCCACCGCCATCATGCAGCCAAATATCGCTGGAGGAAAGTACTGAAGATATAGACATAGAAGAAGAAAGGCTGAGAAGAAGAATTAGAAGAGGGGATCTGGACCTTCTGGCGATGGCAATGGGCGCGCGGTATAAGTTAAGTATTGTACATTCTCGGAAGGAAAGTTTTGGTCACACATTGGCATGCATGGCATGCATGAGTCGATGCATACAATAGTTCCCTGTAGATATGAGGAAGCGCCAGGCCATGACTCGAATAGATTGGCATGGATGGGGCGTGACAGGTAAATTCAAATGTCATCATGGCATAACTACTTATGTACTATGCATACGATTTGGGTAAGGGCGCGCGCAGGTAGCGACGGTTTAGTCCTAGTTTAGCAGCTTATAATTATTATTGGGGCGACCAACCTCTCCCCCTCCTCCCCTCCCCCCGGGGAGCGGAGATGAAACGATTCATACGCATATGATCTGATCCGCGCTATGGGCAGTGCATGTACGTAGGTATGCATTGTACATACGTGTCACAAGAAGCGCCATGATGTGAACGCATGTTGAGGCGGCTCTTGGCGCTAATGCTAGCTTAGCCATGGCGCGCGCGCGCTAGTAGGGGAGGGGGAGCCCGGGGGATCCGATCTGGCGGAGTTGTAACATGATATTGATCAGGGCGGACAGGGAAGATGATGTTTGGATTTGTGTGATTGGCCACAAAGGGTGAGATGGATGGGCTGGGCTGGGAGATGTGGAGACGTTTTGGACCCTCCCCCAGCCCCCATCAGCTAGGCTGCTAGGCATGTAGTTGATGCGTATACGGAACGGATATGGATGATGGATGTACATACATGACGAGCATGCACAGCTTATAGCTGGGGGCCCAGCCGGATGACATGAGTAACCGTGCACGTCCCCTCACGACGGTACGGTTGTCCATCAGGATCGATCGTTCAGTACAGATCTTGGAACCCCCAGTACCTTCTATCTCTTGGCATGCTTTTTGGCTTTGCCTGCATGCATACAGCGCATGTACTATATAGTAACGTGGGGGCTTGCGCATTGCAATGTGCGCATGACAGTACTACTGCATGCACAACCACGATCATCGATCAGTTCGTCAATCACTCAGCTTAGTAGTGGCGCCACAACATCCGCAAAAATATGTGACATTGCAAACACGCGTTGATGGTTTGGAAGAAATTTCATCTTTCTTTCTTTCTTTCTTTTTCGGAGGGGGGGGATTAGGAACATTTCATCATCATTCATGTTTGGTTTAATGTTTCGTACGTTGGGAATCTAGGTTGCAAAGCTGTTTGATCGAGTCAATACTCGAAACACTCAAGAGTGCGTAAGGAAATGGTGAGCGGCATTTTTGGGAACTATACATACATACTAGTTGCGTCGGCAAGCTGTGATGGATATCGTATTGATTGTGAACAAACGGGTGAAAAAAGAAAGTGGGTGGGATGGAACATGGGAGGATGGGAATTCGGTCGGCGTCAGGGGCCAGGAGGAAATCAAGCAAAAAAAAAGATAGATAGACTGCGCAAACCCGGCCACTCACCTCGAGATTGTGGTGCGGTGAAGGCGTGGCCCCCATCCGGTATAGATACCGCGTTTGGTTGCCAAAAAATGCCTTACATATGAAATTTGAGTTTGGTTCACACGGAGGAGACAACATGCATTCGGCCACCCCCCCCACTATGCTGCATATATTGTACAATGGGTATGATCATGTATGGATATGGGTAACTTGACGTGCGGTTGCGTTGTTGCGCGCGTCTGATGGCGATGCGAGTACTTGTCTCATCAGGGAATTGATATATGTTTATTTTTTGTTTTGGTTGTAGCGTGTACGGACGTTGTAGTTGCACGGTTTAGCGATGTCTAAAAGCTTACAAGATTGATGGTTGAAAGGAAGGCGAATTGCGTAAAGTCAAGTTCAAGTTGGGTGCTTGTGCTGTACTGGCTCAAGTGGATCGACGGTGGGGGCACGGGCAAGCAAGGAGCATTAATTGGTGGCTGGGACTTGATAGCGGTGCGTAACAGGTCCTCTTGTAGCAGCTTACTATGTGTGTTATCGGTTAATACGAACAGTAATGAGGTATAATGCGGAGATGGACTCTAGACTTATGAACTAGCTTCTGTGTGTATGAACTGTTCGACCGGCCTAGTACTTGCAGTGCTGTCACCCTGACAGTTCGAATGTTCGGATTGAAATTACGTCCCCCGACGGGATGGGCCGTGTACGTTGTTGCTGTTGGTATGTACTACATAATTTGTTGTTATGGTGGTAGTGGTTGTTGATCGAATTAGAAGGGAGAAAGAAGGTGGAAGGAGCGAGATGGCGGTGCACAAGTAAATGAGACGGCGGCCCCCTGCTGCAATGAGTTAGTTGGCCAGTGTGATCGGGAATGGAACACTGGAAGGGGTATGTATGCCGTGCGCTTGTTAAACGTGGTACGACCGGGGGTATGGCTTTAGGTTGTCGTTAGCTGTGTGTTAGGGTCGCGTGATCGTACGGTCACGGTTGATCGTTGCAGGCTGAGAAGCGATTAATCATGCACTGCAGGGGCTCGAGGACACAGGTGGTACGGACATGCTTTGGGTGCGCAGCGAACGGGTAACCGGTGATATTATTCTGGGAACAGTATGGGAGTAATTGTATGGTACACAAGGAAACCCTGTTGTTAGTGTGGGCATGACAAGGATATGCAATGTCAAGTTTGCGGGTAGAGGGGATGGTCATGGATGATGAGAACATATGGTTCGGGACGGAAGGGAATGATTATTAATTTGCGAGCGGGACGGGGAAGGATGTTGTGTGTGTCAGTGTTGGCCGAGGGCATAGTGGAGCATGGTAGCGCATGATAGTAGATCCATAATGACTATGAACGGGAAGAACGGGGAGGGGAAGGGGAGCTCGGAGAGGACCGTCCAAAGAGGCTTAGTCATCCGAGAAAGCAGGTATAAAGTTGAGAATGGGTTGAAAGAGGGCGCGGAGGTGGCACTGTCAACATTTATCGTTCGATAAAACAACCCTCTCTCCCCCCCTCTCCGCGTCTTACCTATCATCAGTTCTGAGAGTTTAGCCCCTTAGCAGTTCCATCTCAGTTGCTCAGGTCTCGAATTGAAAACAACAAAACAAAAAAGCGGTGAGCGTGTCCTGTTTCATTCAGTTCAATTCATTCCTTTTTCTTTTTCTTTCTCACTATTTCCCTTTTTTCTTTTTTTCATCTCACCGGTTCTATATATTTATTCCCAAAAGGGTTTATATTCCGCATCTTTGTTATTTTGGTCCGATAGTTGGAAATTGGCTAGTCACAATCCCTCTATATCAAAATATTGATTGAATTACTTTCATTTATTTATTTTTACTAATAATTGTTTTATTATTTTCACTGTTTATAATAAGGCTTGTCTCTTCTTCATCAACATTCCCCTCAACGCCCTCAACGCTTTCAATCAACGTTCTCCACCACCTTTTTCCCTCCATCATGCCTTCAGATGCTGCTCAGCGTAGGGGTAGTCCAAGCAGACGCCCCAACCAGACGTCCAAGCAGATACCGTCTTCCTCGGTGCGTAGTTGACTCAACATCATCAATCTTCTCCTTCCTCTCCCCCTCCTCCTTCCTCTTATCCATCCCATCATTCTCCATTTCTCACATCTACCTCCAGTCCTCAGATCCATTTTATGGACACGAAGATACTGCCAAGATGTCGGCAGCATTCATCTCGCACCTTTTTGCGTGCCCCGACCTCCCTCCCCCCTCCAACGCTGTCACTTCCACGGGCGCTCCTATCCCCTCCCCCAAACTGGCCAACTTTGTAGCCTATGCTCTTCACCGCACCCGTCTCCCTTCCAGCGTCACTTTCGCCTCCCTCTTTCTGCTACAGCGTCTCAAGGCTCGTTTCCCAGCCGCCCGTGGATCCTCTGGCCACCGTTTGTTCATATCGGCATTCATGATCGCTTCCAAGGTCATATGCGATGACACCTACTCTAATAAGTCATGGTGCGTGGTAGGACAGGGTATGTTTTCTCTCAGGGAGATCAACCAGATGGAGAGGGAGATGTGTGGATACCTCGATTGGCAGTTGAACGTTCCCCAAACGGACCTCGAACAGTTTACGAACAAGGTCCAGGGTGAATTCGGTTCGAGTACAACCTCTTTAGAAGCAGCGTCGAGTTCGACGTCTTCGTCGACATCTCAGCCTATCATCCCTCCAGCTTCGTCGATATCGCCGCCTCCGTCAGCATCGTCGCACAAGTCGACCGTGTTCGTCACTGTCCCCTTCTACCAGCAGCGTCCGCCTTTCAAGGGTGCCTCCTCGGATTCGCCGCCAGACGGTCCCGGTTCTCCATCTCACTCCGACACATCTTCCCCCGCATCCACTTCCCCTGCGACACCATCCAACGGTGAGGACTCGGCGCCTCATGTTGTTGTCGGTAGCCATCCGCATGGGATACCGAAGACTATGGCCACTGGCGGTGTTGTGGAGAAGGGACACATTGACACTTCCTCCTCGAGCAACTACGCTTTCGCTGCCCCCGCGGTTTGGTAGACGCTTATGCGACGTTGCCGTCGCTAGGCTCATCTCTGCATATTCTGTAGCATCCTTCGGTATTGCCGTCTAGGATATCCATCTCCGCACACCCTCATCATTCTCCCGCACAACATTTCGATATGTCACTCCACCCCATGCATGTTCATTGATCTCTCATCATCTTCTCACTCACGCACTGCACAACAGATCTGTTAAGATAAATATCTAGACCAGCCCTAATGCTTAGTTCCCTTTCCTCGTCTGGGATTCTCGCATCACTTTGACTTCTTGTGCCTGGTGCTGGTGAGGCTCAAGGGTTGCGGGTGAAATTCCGGTGGGAAAGAACCTTACTATCGCTCTTCCTGGCTAGGCGCCTTTCATAACGTCGAAGCCTTCTGTACCTTTCAATCCATTTCACATTGGTTGTTCTATCTCTCCTTTCTCGTTTATTTTTCCCCCTTTTTTTATTCCTTTCAGACTCAACTCTTGGCGTGCTGGATTTTGACGTGATACCGGATCCCCCCCAACTGGCCGCTCCGTCGTAAGTGCTACTGTATGTGTCCGATTTGGATATTCCGCGGACGGACGGACTGTAGAGCAACCTGACGACCCTCACATTCTCCCGCAAGCTCGCTCGCTAGATCTCGCCGATCGTCCCCTTTTCAAGACCCGTCTCATCTCATCATCGCTGTAGCGCCATTTCTGGACATATTCATGACCCCAATCCTCCACCACTCTATCCCTCATCACCGATGACGGCGATGACCTGAACTATGGCGACGCAGCAAAAACAACGCACGACCTTTTCCCCTTGCGTGTAAATCGACTGTATTATTTTGGTCTGAACTCAAATTATATCGTCGTTTTTCCCTACCCCCCCACCCCCTTGGCGTGCGTTTTTTCCCCATGGGAGAAGTTCACCTACCAATGTCCGTTTCTTTTTCTCTTTTTCTTTTTTCTTTCCCTTCTCTTGCTTCCCTTATGCTTCTTCCTCGTCATCTCTACTACTACTTATGTCTAGTATTGCTCCATCTTGTCTGTCTTGTCTGTGTAACAAAAATCTTATTGGGGGGTTTCGTGTATAAACTGGATTTCTCGCCCGTTTTTTCTTTCCGATACCCAGTGACGGAGCGATAGCTGATCCGCACACCAAGCACGCGCTCGTACCTCCCCTTGGCTTGAAATTTGGACGTGGCCTCATTGCGTTCTCCTTCTGTCGTTCGGCGTCGATCTCTCTGCCTGGCTCTTGCAGATCGTCGGTGTACTCTCTCTCCCTGTTTTCTTTTCTTCGCTCGGACGAGCGCAGCGACAACGACTGAAGGATAGATGGGATATATATATACTAAATATCGTGTGTGTAATGTGTGTGTGTGTTGATCTTTTTTTTTTCGTGGTAATATTTTTATGAACTAACGTTGTCCAACCGTACGTTCATTTTCATCGATCCGTTGGCGAACTTCCTGTGCGAAAAAGTCCGAACCGTCCGAACCGTCCGACGCTCTGTCCAGCCACCCCGATTCCCGTAGCAAAGCTTGTCGTTCCCATGCATTGCGATCGCCTCCCCCCCCCTTCCCAATCGAGGCCTGCAAAAAGTTATATATCCCCCCCCCTTGGATGTTCATCGCGTCGAACGTTTTAACCCCCTTTGAGCTTGTTCATTGTCCCCTCCCCCTCCCCACACACATGTGATGTTTCGTTTCCATTAATATTGTGGTACGTTCGTCCCTAATTTCCCCCCTTTGTGTGTGCACGTTCACAAGACTCACTGATGATGGCTTCCCTTTCTCTTTCTCTCTTTTCCTTATTGCCCATCAATTATAGCCGTCATCATCATGCATGACCACCATATCGCATTAAGCGGACAACACCATATGCATAAGCTCCAGTCAGTTTCGGCTGCTAGTACGTACTACTAACTGCTACTGCTGCTGCTGCTGCTGCACGTAAGTTGCTGGGGAGGATGCTTCCTGATCGATCGAGTAGGTTGGATTTTTGCGATCACAGGTTGGCCAAATTTGGATCGGTGACGCATGGACGACTTTGGGGGGAGGGTTTACATACCAGTCATAATTGGCTGAACGGGAGGCTTGTTCTTTCCTTATGCACGACGGGCATTATAAGATGTAAAGCTGTGGCTAGTTGGCCTGCAATGTGAAAAAAGGTGAAGTCGTTTCTTTGTTTTTTTTTTTTCTCCCCATAATGATATTTATCTTCCTTCCCTTGTAAGCTAACTGATCAGGTACCGATACAGAGCTTGTTCGACTTGTTTCAGCTCATATCTGGGCGCATCACGATGCGTGCACATTGCGCGCGCCCGCGCACGGGGGGGGGGGGTCAATCTGTACGTTGTGGTCCTTTTTTTTTTCCCTACCATTCCTTAACTTGCCAAGCGATCGATATTTGTCCGGCAGTTATCGGATCATATTCTTCTCGAATCAGCGAGCTTTTTTTTTTCGTTGCTTAAAAAGACGTAAGTAGTTGGGAAAAAAAAGATAACTCGAAAAATGACTTTGGCTTCTAGATCCATTTTTTTTTTCTTTTCGGTGAGGAGAGGGAGGAGAATCGATTGGAGGCGATATTTCCTCGGGTTGCGAGTGCTGCCGACGGACCGTCGGAAACCATTAAGCGAGTTCACTGAACCACACACACACATCGTATAATCTCCATCAATCGCGTCGTCGATCCGTCGTCATCATGCATCATCAGCATCATCTCTCATCGCCCCTCTCTCTGTCTTCCCCTTCTCAACCCATTACCATATCCGTATACTCTTTATAATCTTTACATTCTTCCTTCGAGGTTTATGTTCAGCAGCCAGCAACAACAACCTCGCCACGCAAAAGGTGTGTGTGTTGCTATCGTAATATTCATATCATGACATTTCTCTCTTGTTTAGAACCGAAAAGAGAGAGCGGAGAGTTCCTCTTAGGTTAGGCCTTTTTTTTTATTACTCCGAGTCGGTATCGGTGCCGTATTCCATATTTGTTTTTGCAAGCGTCAATCAATGAAATGCCTCTCGAACTCGGGGGGGGGGGGGGGGGGCGGAGAGAAGCGCTTAATAGGCCTGACGATCCGTTGAATTCCTTTACGAGCCTTTGACGCCGTCGATTTTCATCACGAACATCACGAACATTAACGAGTTCACGACCTTATTTTTCTCCCGTTTCGCTCCTCCGGCACAGTTTTGCAGTTTGATGCGCAAGTGCCACCGTACGGCGTGCACTTTTTTTACTTTCTGTTTTGCATCATCAATCCTTTGCAAACGTTCGTATTTCTTTTTAAAATACAATAATTCTTGATGTTGTATTATGGCGCAATAATGGTGTAATTGAAGTTTCTTTTCTTTTTTTGCGATGCAGTACTGCTAGTCTCCTGAGACATGGTATTAGTGAAAACTGTAAGCCGCATACACCCAGTAACCGTACAGGGAGATCGTATAGGGACCAATGTGTAAGCTAGATAGATGGAGAGACAGGTAGAAGCGAAGGCGCGTATCGCTTCTCGATCAGATGGATGGGATGATTGCAGTGGCAGTGAATTCGAAATATGATGTGGATATGTATTAGAAAGATCCCAAGCGTGAGTCCGCGAAGACGCCAAGGCACGTACGAACATGGCCAACTTACACCGACGTCAGCACAGCCGTTAGCACGGCGCTAAAAACGAAGGTCGCGGGTTGACATGGGAATATCACGAGCTTGTAATATATGTAACGAGCGTACGTAGAATTAATCATGATCAACATATAAAGAAAGCAACCAACGGTTCATGGCGTTAACAATCCCCCGATCTCCACGGCTATAATTCAATATTGGTGTTTTGGAACTAGCGCCCAGAAAGTCAAATAGACTCGTTTGTTGTCATCAAAATTCAGAGGCGTGCGTGCGTGCAAAAGTCAGGAACATGCACCAAGTACAAACCCGGTGCAACTTGCTGTACCGCCAAGTTGTTCATCCAGTGCCGCGCTTCCCATATCGCAGCGTCAATCACATTTCGCAAGTGTATTAGTGATAAGGGCTGGTCACTTGCACCCAATGATCCCTCCTGGCCGCAACGCCGTTGCATACGGTGCTCAGCCGTTGCGTGGGAAAGGTAATCTGCCCCAACAACATCCATTTTGCACAGAAAAGCAAGCCAATGATTCGTTGAGCTGAATGCAGCGAAGTGGAACGACCAGTTTGATGAATCATGAACCGAAGCAGAGCAGGCGAGAATATGCCCAGACAGACGCAACTGGACGCTAGCTTGGGTCGGATGCCACGATACGGGCAATTCATCAGAAGATCATGAGCATGTGCCAACGCGCGCGTTCACCAAGCCACGATGTGACTTTGCTGTACCGCTCTTACAAGGCCGTGTGCGTACGTTTTTGGTTGATACTGCTCAAGTAGGTTGAAGTATTTAGATCACTAAGAATGGTGGGGAAGAAGACCGTGCCTAGAATACTTATAGAGTTGGCAGCGCCACAACATGCTGCAAAGATTCATTTCACAGATCAGCCAGTTTTATCAAATCGTGTTGCAGGGGAGCAGATCAGGGATAAAATTCAAGGGGGACTGGAAGGGCTGGACAGTTTGTTTTTGTTTTGTCACAAGGTAGATGCCCAATGCGCCCAAGGAGCCCGGAATGGGTAAGCGTGGCGCGGCATAGAGATAACCAAGCTCCGTCCAGTTAATCCATAACGCTCCTATTTGCGTGGGGCAGTTCATGCTGCGTTGCATGTGGTAATGACCTAGACTCTAGAAACGTTTAACGCTCCCTGCATACGAATCGCTGAAAGAAAACTGGCCGAAGACGTACGTAAAGCGTTATTTGAAGGGAAGGGGAGGGAGAAAGGTCAAGGTACAGAATTGCAAAGGGAGCAACTCACACCCCCAACATATCGGGCTATTGATGACGCCCGCCTAAGAGAGCTGAAACGCACACGCCGCCATTCGCCGTTGCGCCGCGCCACATGTCCATGAGAGTGTCCCACGGACGTAAAAAATAAAGGCAACACAATGCAACGAATCGCAGTTGTGTTGACGGGTTTAGATCGTCGACATGAGGAAAGTCTATGAAAAATTTACGGGAGGGGGGGCAGCCCTTGACTACCAGTTAGGGGCTACTCAGCGTGTTTACTTCTTTGAGCGAGTATGTGCTTTCCTGTATGGGGAAGTACGGCTATCTTCCAGCCAGCCGAGCCAATTTCATGCGAGATACATAATGACAGCTTCCACGAATATAGAAATGGGGGAGGGGGGACTACGGACGCGAAGATAGGTGTTGAACGTTTTTGCCGTTATGCAAGATCCTGGACGAATGAAAATGACATTGTGTGCCTGGAACTTGGGTGATGTGCGGTCTAACCAGGCCTGGGCGCGCGCGGGGGGGGATGTCCCAAATAAGCGTGCCCCTGTGAGATGTGTGCGCAAGTTCAGGTGGGGCCGGGAATTGAAGCAGCGCTTGGGCACCACTTCGCTTAGGTACAACTAGTCCATCGGCTTCTACTGTAGGTGATTTACAGGAGGCATGAACTGAAAACTGCAGAGAACCTTCTGAAGGCTTGCAGACCAAAAACATTGGAGTTATGTAACGGTTTCTCGTCTTAAATGGGATATAGTAGGGTGTCGAATAAATTTGTTGTTCAGCTGTCATTCGAACAGCTCCCGAAAGCAAGATGTCCGCCAGAGTACTTTGAGATAGCCACACAATTTATCTCGGCGCGGGAGATTTGGGTGAGGTGCCTGTCCAACCAGTACTCGGGATCGACGAGAACGAAGAACCTTTCACGGTAAAGTAAGCATCCTACAGGTTGCGTTATAATTCGAGATCTTCCTCTCACGTATAGTGTGGAAATCCGAGGCCATAAATATGTGTGGGTACTGACTGTAAGCAGTTTGCGGGGAATTGGGTAAACACCACTGAAAAATTCAAGGGCTGGTGTTACGTACATGTGACATCCCCCGAACGTTGCAACGACATAAAAATTGGGTGGGACGGGACAGGGCAAAGTAAAACGTGACCCCGCAAGAATCGCCGCAGACGAAAAACAAAAAAGAACCCCTTGGCCCTTTCATCCGAAAGCAGATCGATTCACTCTTATCGAGGCGACACAAAATAAATTGTACTTTGATCGTTGCACCCCCTCAGCAGGTCTTTCCGGTATGAGCCTTGAACCGGATTAAGCTGCCGTATCGTGCTTTTGTTCATATCGAGCAGAAGCGATCCACTGTAAGAGCAAAGCGGGTGGGTGGTGCATCGGAACGCGTCCATCCGCTTCTATCTGGGGTGGTTGAAGTGTGAACGCGGAAAATCGTGGTCTGATGAGTTCGAATCTAACGTCATCGTTTCTCTTATTCTTAGGGATCTGGGACATCTTGACTTTGGGAAAGGTTAGATGGGAGACGCTCAAACCTGAATGTGACCGGCAAGTCACCTGAGGCACCCCAGTGGGGGAATATGGAGTTGTTGATAAAGTCGGGCCCCCATGCCCTAGTCGGTTTACAAAAAAGCCGGGACGATCACCGGGATGTCGGGAGACAGGTCTCGAAACAGCTTGAGGGAAAAGATTGAAGCAAGTACTGTTGTGAAAAAAGGAAGATGGCTTTTAATGATATTACCGGATTTGCATTCGGTTAGCTACCGACTGCAGTAAGCATGTGCGCCCGTGTTGCGAAAACGGCGTGGTAAGGTGCGCATGGTGTTTAGATACGCATGCATGATGGGAATTATCCTCACTCTCAGACATCGCAGAGAGATATCCGACGAAAACCCGTACCGCGTTGAGAGAACCTAAACATGGAAGAGAGATTCGTGCAAAATTTTGCTGAACACGTTTCAGCTTCGGATGCAAATGCCAAATTAGGGTAGCTTTTCTGGTCAAAACTCAACTTTTGTGACCAAAGACCCCTTTTGCCTGATGGCTGACTCGTGGCCCGGAGATTTACGAAAGAAATTTTTGAAAAGGGCGGTTCCTTTCTCGTAAGGTAGCTAGAGGCTGTACACTCTGCTGTCAGTGCCCTAGTGTTCGCGATCCCATTGTCGATGTTGAGAATATGAGACTTTGCACCCATTAATACAACCCGATAATCTTTTTGCATAAGAGCAAGTCACAGCGTCAATAATCTAGTGATCAAGATGGATCAATTAGATTGAAACTTGCGCCGCGGCGCAAGGGGCTCTTTCACAAAAATCAAACGTAGATTCCATTGTGGATCATCAATGAGCCGCTCATCGGAAAATAGCACTACCTCGTTATGGGAACTCATCCCAAAGGAGATAGGCAAAGGTTTGGCGCACAAATGTAGTTCTCACTCGCCATGTTCGGAAAGGAACTGGTGCAGAAGCGAACACTCACCATCAAGAATCAAATGCCTTAGGACTATCGGCATGTTGGCCGCGAGGATATTGCGGTACAGCGGCCGACTGCAACACTCTTTTGCTCAGTGGAGCGGGCGTTTGATTCGGCCGACGAATACAGACCCTTGACTCGAAAGCTGTCTTGAAATTGTGTCATGCCAACCAGGTTTCGCTTTCGGGTGAACGGGCGGATCCCGAATCTGGGGGAAGCGAATCGTTCAAGTCAGATGAGATACTTCTAGGAAGATAAAAGCGAGTGATTGCTCTTTACAGTTGAATTGCCGGTCCGAGGAAGAGTTTTGGACATATGCACGGAGTTTGTTGGACATCTTTTCCCAGACTTGGGGAAAAAACAAAAAACTGTGCTGCCCTTCCGTGTAACCTTCTTCTGCCACGCATAATGTGGGATGGAGCAAGGACGTTGATCATCCCCCATCACGGGAAGAAGAACCACCCCCAATGACACAAGACATAGGACACTCGCTGCCATGCGTGTGGTTGGACGTTCTAAGGGAGACGGAGGCTTGGGGCTTTGAGTCTGTACGTATCTTACACCGTGTGAAATCGCATCGAAGGGGTGCGGAATAAGATTCACTAGAGATCCCGGGGGCAGCGCGTGGCGATGAGGTCAGATAGGGAGAGCAAAATTCGGGGGTTATGAGCATGACCGTGCCCTGAACACGTGTTGAGTCTTGGCGCCTGTCAATAAGGCAAGAAACAGAAACTTTATGTCACATTTTTGCACCGACACCGGTGTGACCCGCGAACGGCACAAGTGTGTATTAACTAACGCGGACTAGAATGAAATAACACTCAGTCTCGCGGTTGTGAACGCAATGAGAACTATAATTGGGTATATCTACCTAGAATGAGATAACACTAGGTGAAGATTTAGAATAAGACGAGTGAACATAATAAAAGGTATACCGACCTCAGTCTCGCGGTTGTAAACGCAATGAGAACTGAGGGCGTCAGCGAAGTAAACATCGAGCTTTTAAGCGTCGATTACTCGAATGTAACAGGAGTGAAAGTTATTACAAATAAAGGAAAGTGAAGTGACTAATAGGTCGGAAAAAGGAAGATAAATGCTAAATAATATATAAACATATAGTGATAAGACAGTAGAGACCGACTAGAAATAAACCTAACATCAATCATCGGGCGTCTCACCGAGATAATGTAGGTCGGGTATCCTTGCGCTAAAGCGTCGAACCAACCGTTGCTGTCTTACAACATTAACGCGCGGTGCCTTGATCATGAACGAGACATGGATTTGACGTGTTATTTGGGTATGTTGACACCGACCGCAACAGCGTAAACTTCACTCTTCTTGGTTGCGACGCCACGGGCGGATTTTGGCTTCGCTGTTAACGCGCTTGAATGAATGTGAGATCCTACCCTGATGGCGATCCTACTTTTTGACTGAACATTCGAGGGCTCACTCTGCTTAAATAATGGGACTTCATACCACGATTACCTAGATGACGATTTGAACGTGTCGTCCGCCATCAAGTCAGCGACTAGAAGTGCTCCTGGTTTGCAAAGGCTTGTTTCAACTTGACTATTTGTATTTCCTTCGGTCCGAAATTGGGCCCAAGTTCTTGTCCAGCATGTTTTGGCTCTGCATGCTTGAGTCTAATTTTCTCGCAGTGTTGAGCCTTGATGTGACTTTGGAGTCAACGTGTGATCTCCCCGTCGAAGGGAATGCTGATGTAATAAACACTCTGGACTGTCTGCCAACGCGGCCATGAAATTGGAACGCGTGGCAGAAAAGGTGTACGCATCAATCTCTCAGGAACAGCTTGTATTCACAGCGATGCCTCGGCCCGTCCGTGTTGTTATACTTTAACGATAATCGTCGCCTACAGCGACTTTAGCGCTTGCATGACGATTGTGCTACGATACCCACGATCTCGACCAAACTTTAAATAAATAAATCAGCAGCTACTGTCCAACTCCCGTAACTCAATCGCGTCTGGGATGCCTGTTGCTTCTGGCGCAGCCAAGTCCGTCTTGGTTAGTTGCTCGCCTCGCAAATGCGTTCTCCGACCCCTTCTCTGCCGAATCGCTACGGTCAGAATGCAAGCACCCAGAATCGTCCCAGCGCTCCGTACATTGACCCTACCACGGTAAGTTTTCGAATCAGTTGTCGGATGTACTCACAATTGAAGTCATTTTCGGTGTAGACATACAGCAACAATTACCCCTATCAGGCCTGCCAGTCCTCCGAGAGGCCATCTCACTGTCGGCGCCGGCTACCAACGACACGGGATTACCTACCTCCATCGTCCATTCTGAAGTGTCGTGGAGCCTAATAACACTGGAGAGGATCGGTACGCTGACTTTTATCCGCCGAGCGAGCCGGTTCCACACTATCCCCAGCGTTTTTGGATGGGGAGTCGACCATTCAGGAAGGTCCATTGGCAAGCCTGTATGGGTTCGCCTGTGCCTCCTCTTCCCGATGGCGCGCGACATGACAGGCCTGCAACCCTTGTTGGAACTGGTCTGCAACAAACTCTACTCCCTTTAACCCCATCTACCCTTTCACCCTGGATAAGGTGGATGTGAATCAAGCAGAGCCTCTTAGGGCCCAGGCTGAAAGCAATGAGCTCTCGGTTCCTGAACCATCTACCCCTTGGTCACTGATCGAGGCCCCTCTCACCCCTGGTCCAATGCATCACGTTGAAGTCAAGCCGGCACTCGGTTCGACACTATCGCCGACCGCCCCTGAACTTCCAACCATCGCACTTGAAAGAACCGCATGCACAAGAATTGAAGGGTTTCGTGTAAACCAGGATCTTTTTGCCATTCGATATGGGGGTGGAACGAGGGAGCGATCATTCGTTCACATCAAGCACGCTTATAACTTGTATTGTACCACTTTTGGCGTGAAATTTGGTTCTGGTCCCCGCTAGTCCATCGAGGAACGACGTTGGGTTTACTCGAGCTTCTAGTTCTTGATATTTTGAGTTGCGAGTCCTTAATGTGCAACGTGCCATTGTATCCTTTTTCTGGCGTCCGCGTATGTGCTTTCTACTCTGCCTTGTTACCTCCCGTTAATAATCAATGTTATACCTTTTTATCCGTTAGGTATTATAGCACAATAACAAGGTCAATAATCAATGAAAAATAGAAAAGAGTGGTCCAGGAGATGGGTAGGACTTAGCATCAATTGTTGAGTGTCTCATCAACATGGTGCTAAATCGGGTATCCTTTTATGGTAGCGATGAGTCAGCCGTTCCTGACTCACAACATCAGAGATGGATGCCCTCCATCTCACAGTGCACTCGAATGCTTTTACTGACTTCGTCTCCATTGCCGCTCACTAGTACTGGTCTCCATCTTACTCAGATGGACAGGAGGTTCAATTGAGTCATTCGCGCATTCTCGGACACTTGAGAGCTGCGTTACTGCATATCTCAGTTACATGCATGATTCGATCCCGGTTGTGTAAGTGAAATGATAATGTAGAACACGACACCGTTCTCTCTCTGCTCAAAATTGAACAGGCATTAGTTGTATCAAGACAGAGGACACAGCCGAAGGCCACTGGCCTTGTATATCACCTTGAGCCTTCAGCCAATTATATCGGCACCGTTTAACGCAATTCGTGGATTCTGATCCGGATCTGCTAGGGGCCCTAGATACAGGTGGAATTTTTGTCATGCAGCCCGAATCAATCTGCACAATCAATTTTCAGGACCAGCTCGACTCTGCCATATGGTTGTATATTGTGCTAATACACTATATGATTGGCTTTTTGGACATCCTCTCAGCTTGCTGTCGGTTCTTCCTTCCTAATCCCCCTGTTCGTCACAATCCATCCAGTGGCTACAGCAATGAAGTCCTCAACCACGGCTATTCTCATCGTCTTCGTTATCTTCGCTTCCACTATGACAACGGCCCTCGCTGCCTCTGTTCGTATCAGGATGCCGAATGGTCCAGTAAACCCTGACTCGTACATCGTGTATGTCCCACACACAGGCGAAGCATAATACTGGCCGACTCATTACTTAGTGTGCTGAAATCCGGTACAAGTATGGATGACCATATCAAGAATGTGGCTCAAATATCCGCCCGGAGCCCTGGGTCAGAATTTTCAGTCACTCACCGGTATGGAAGTAAGTTGACATCAGAGGATCCCCCAAAAAAAATATGCTAACTTTCGTAGTTCTGAATGGATACTCTGCACACGCAACTGGAGCATCCCTTGCTCGCATTCTCATTTGCCCCGAAGTTGACTATGTCGAAGCTGATGGCATAGCCCCCATTGGCAATGACCTCCACCAAGTGAACGAGCGGGATGCAATGGAGCGTGACGGTGTTTCAGTTGGAATGGGGGGGCTTGGGGTGGACATTTATGTGTTAGATACTGGAGTAAACGTTAAACACATCTGCTTTGACAAACGGGCTTTTGTGGGTCCTGTGGGTATCTCTTTATGCCCTCTCCACCATATGTCCACTCATACCTGCTTGTATGTGCAGACCTTCGGTAATTACGTCAACATCGACACTGACGGTCATGGCACGCATATCGCCGGGATAGCAGCGGGGAGACCGTATGGCATCGCGACTCGCGCCAGAATTATTTCGGTTAAGGTTGCCTCCGGTAGGATGTCTGTATTTTCCACCAACCTGATCGGAGGTATCAACTACGCTTCTTACGAAAACCGTCAAACTGGTCGTCCTTCCATCGCTCTGATATGCGCCAGCTTAGATTTCAGTCGCACGGTTAACCGAGCCGTAAGCACTGCCATATCCTGGGGGTTGCACATTGTGGTTTCTGCAGGGAATAATGGGTTGGACGCGTCAAAGTTCAGTCCTGCATCTTCTGATGAAGCTATCACCGTTGGCGCTTTCAACACCCATTCAGACATGATAGCATCCTTCTCCAACCACGGATCTGTCGTCGATGTTTTCGCCCCAGGCAACGATATTCGAAGTGCTTGGATCGGAAGCCTGGGTGCAACGATGGTATCAAGTGGCACTGGTCCGGCAGCTGCATACGTTGCGAGCCTCCTAGCCGTGGTTTTAAGTCGAGATGGTCAGACGACTCCTGCCAACCTAAGCGATCAGTTAAAGAAACATGCTGCACCATTAATTGATGGCCAGCCATGGGGAACCACAGACTTGATGGCACTACTTTGGTAATTATTAAATGGGGCTCAGTGGCGAAACTCGGTACCCCTATAATCGCATCGAGTTTACATGTAGGCAGACTCGTACCCCGTCGTCGTCGCTCCGTGGACGCGCACTGTGAACACGCGATTTCAAGTACTGTTATTTGTTGAACAAGGCCAGGGAGCCTTCGGCTGTGTCCTCTGCATGCCTGAATCAATATATGTGGTCTTGTGATTGTCTTCGTATTGGCACATTCACGCAGAGGTGACTTCACGGTCTTACTGGTTATCTCAATTCTTTTTCTATTTCAGGTTGTGAGCCAGATGGTGAAGGAGAGAGGGAATTCGAACACAGATCGATATTTTGAGCAGAGAGAGCGAACGGTGTTGCGATCAACATCATTATCATTTCACTTACACAACCAGGAAACATGCCTTGTAACTGAAATATGCGTAAGGATCCATGCCGGGACATGCAGGAGGACCGAAGGATCTAGTTACTACTGTGAAGAATCGATCACCGATCGCGGAGTGATATCGAAGTTCATATTCACAGGAGGTTGCATTGTGTCAGCGGGGTACTCGGTGATCAGACGGCATGGATGACGTCGCGATGTTGTAATTCATGATGCGAGCGATCAGATTGCATAGTAGGTCAGTGCGTTGGATCGAATGATACAGCTAGTACGTCTGCGTCGTCCGAACCTGAGTCAAGGATGATCGATGATAAAAGAACCCCATGTACCAGCCGTCTTGCGGCTGTCCACGTCAAGCCGCCAAGTGCGCTCTAAAGCCACGGGATGATTGACAGACGAAGACCAGGGGTCTGGCACTTGCATAAGTGGTCGCCCGCAGCGAGAGTGTGGCTTGAGCGTGATATAGGTATATGCCACGGATGTGAGGCAAGTGAACGCAGTCCCGATGTCGCTGGGCGCGCGGCTAGCCAATGAGAGAGCAAGAAGGGCGAGGCGACCAATCCGAGCGCTTCGATCGTCAGCTTTTAGTATATGTAGAAATGAACGTCTTAGTCTACTCTGGGCCAGGTGTCTCCGAAACATCTCTCAGGCACACCATATATATCCTCAAGTCTTTGCTTGAGCGTGCATATTCTGTTCAAATTATCACTTGAGGTTGAGGGCCATGAGGAGAGAGTTGAGCGAAAACAAAGACGTCCATCTAGGTTTTGTGCGCAAATGAATGACTGCTGAGTAAGAGAGTGAAATGGCATGAGGATGTAACTTGGGTTGGAACGTGCTGGATCGGTGGGGAAAGAGAATCGGGGCCGTCAATGCAGAATGCAATGCCCGTCCGTTGCGGGGCGCACAGGATGGGCATGTTGCAGGTGGGAGTGGAGGGAACCTGGCTGAAGTCCAAAGGAAAAGAAAGTGGAGGGCAGGGATTGGTATCTCGATGGAAAACCGCAGTGGAAAGACAGCGAGAAATTAGCGTAGTGGACGTCGCGCACAGAATGAAGCACATTGCACCAGTGTTGGACGGACCATGGTCACAAACGGTCACATGGTCAGACATTGACTGGTCAAATTCATGTCAGACATGTCATTCCCGCGTCAATGCCGGTCAATCGGAACAGCCCGAACAGGAAGCGCACGTGGGATTGAGAGACAGCTGACCCCTCTTCGACTAGGCAGGTGACCAGCCTCGACACCGTCGGATCACATGTCCATGTACCATTTTGTGACCAATACATTAGTCCCTGAGACCAGAGACCGTAATCAGACCGGGTGTCTGACATTTGACCATGTGACCAGGTGGTCTGACGCTGGTCAGCCCAACCCTGCATTGCACAGCTGAGAACGCCGCGTGACTCCGAATAACGGTTAACGCCAGCTAACGTAGATTTCAAAGCTGACAAACAAGATCCGCTAGAACCTGGAGATCATCGAAGGTCGCATCGTCATGAGTTACATAATGCTAGTCGATCAACAGCACGGGATCCTGGTTGTCGTTGAACTTCTCGCCATATCGCCAGTGTGGGCCAATGGCCCCAATCCAGTAGACCTGAGCTCCTGCAAATGCGAAATCCGTCTGACGATTGATTTTCCACCATCAGTGCTGGGATGCCGCTTTGCCAATGCTGGGAATTGGCAAGGAGAACGGTTCGAAACTTGGAAAATGGTGGTATGAGTTTCGCAACTAGGGATATGACTCTCGGAGTCGTCAGAGCGCTGCGGGGTGATGACGTGACCTTCGCTAGCGGGGAATAGGGTCGTAAGGATTGCGGTCCATGGCCCATACCACTTGTGTTCAGTTGCAGGAGTGAGTGCGGTGTGGAGTTTGAAATTGCGAGAAACGTGACTTCAAATAACACGCTCGCGAATAGCTGGCCCTATTCAGTCAGCGCTACAGTCTCAGTGGCTGAATCATAGCAAGCTCCCAGAGCAAAAGTCAAGGGAATGAGGCACCCTGAGTCTGGGCACCTGTTGAACGGGCCGTGACGGGGACGTGACATTTTACGCGTTATTTGGGTATGTTGACACCGACCACAACTCAACACCGAAAGTGTACTTCAAGTTCCCTGGCCTCACTCTCCTTGGTTGCGACGCCACGGCCGGATCCCGGCTTCGCTATTATCATGGTTGGAAGAATGGGAGACCCCGCTTCTGATGGTGACCTTACTTTTCAGCTCAACCCCGCAGCGCTCGAGGGTTCGTTTCTGCTCAATGAACATTCATACGACGACTACCTGGATGACGTTTTGAACGGACAGGACGTGTCGTTCGCCATCCAGCCAATAGCTAGAAGTACCCCTGCTTTGCGAAAGTTTGTTTCAACTAAACTACCTGCATTCCCTCTGGCCCGAAATAGGACCCAAGCTCTGTCCAGTATGTTTTGGCTCTGCGCGTCTGCATGCATGAGTTTAATCCTGTCTCAGCGTTGAATATCAATGCGACACCGGAGTCAGCGCGTACTCCCCCTGTCGATGGAAATGCGGCTATATTGCGTAATGAGCAATCCGAACTGCCTCCCGATGCTGCCATGAAATCGGGACGCGTGACAGAGAAGGAGAACGCATCAATCCCTCAGCAACAGCTTGCATTCACAGCGATACCCCAACCCGTCCGTGTCATTGTGCCCTCTCTCTTTGCACGTAGATTATTAACAATTGTCGCCTATAGCGACCTCAGCGCCTGCCTGACAATGGCCCTACGGTTTCGGCCAAACTTCCACATAAATCAGTGGCTACTTCTCACTCCCGTAACCCAAGCGCGTCTGGGATACCTGTCGCTACTGGCGCAGCCAAATCTGTCTCAGCTGCCCGACTCGCAAACGCGTTCTCTGCGTTCGACTCACTCTCTGCCGAGTCGCCACGGCCAAAACGAAAGCACCCAGAATCATCAAGACTCCCGGTGCCTTCTGCGCCCCGCATCATAACTCTACCACAGTGAGTCCCCGAATCGTTTTGTTAGGCAGGCTTGCGTTTGAAACCATCTTTGGTTCAGTCGAACAGAATCCTTGACGACAATTATCCCCAAGGCCCCCACTGAGTCTTCTGGGAGGGTTTCTGTTGCGGAAACTTCCGAAACTCCCATCCCACTGTCAGCACCGGCTACGAACGATGAAGCATCAGCTGCTACCGCCATCCATTCCGAGCTACCTCCATCAAGCCCACCACTTGTCGCGGAACCTAATAACACCGACGAGGATGAGTACGCTGACTTGTACCTACCGAGTGAACCGGTCGACACTGCCAAAGACGTTTTTCTCGGTCTGGGCTGGGAGTCGGATTCTCCTTCCCTCAGGAGGGACCAGTTGGATCCTATGGAAAACCAGCATACGTCCCTTGGGCCTCCACTTTCCGATGGCACGGGTCAGAGCAGACCTACACCCCCTGTGGGAATTGGTCCTCAACGAACTTCAATCCCATTGACCCCACCTACCCCTTCCAGCCCGCATGAGAGGACACCTCGTCGGCAGTCGAACGTGTACGAAGCAGAGCCTCCTCGGCCCCAGACGGAAGCTCTGGAAAGCAATGAACTCTTGGTGCCTGAACCATCTGCCCCTCTCACCCCTAGCCCAATGCGTCGTGTTGGAGCCGTGCCAGCACTTGGTTGGACGCTATCACCAACTATCCCTGGACCCCCGACTGTTGCACTTGCGGAACTGGATACCCAAGAACTAACTATTCTGGGTGACCGTGGACCGGTCCGTTACACAACTCTCCCTCCCCCTCTCCCTTCACTGCAAGCCCCCGTGTATGGTGAAGTTGTTGATCATGCTGAAATTGGATCTCAAGCTGTCGTCTCCGTACCAAACGACGGATACCCATTCCAAAATTCAATTCATGATGCGATGACGAAAACAGAACTCTCGGCATCCCAACTCCTGCTTCCGAAATCACCTGAAGGTGCAATCAAAAAGAAAGCTTCCTCGAAGTCCCTTCGTACATCCAAGTCTGCTCCTAAATGGGTCATACCAATTGGGAATTCGTCTGAGGTGGCGTTGCCCCCTGATTCTAAAGGTTCAATGGCACGTCCTGCTCAGTCCCGTATCACTCAATCGGGGTTCCGCTCTGCTTCTCACGAACATTCAGTTAGTGTCAAGTTGAAAGGAAAAGACAAAGAGGTTGTTGGGCCATCCCTACCTAGTCGTACTACTTCAAATCCCTTGAATCCCCATCTATCTGACGTTTTGGTCGCCGGCCACTCCCGGAGGGGCGCAGAATCCAACACGGACCATCCAATTGGCCAACAAAGTCGGCCAGAGGCTCTCATAAAGGCACCGTCACCAGCTCTACACAACGCCAAGGGCAGTAGTAGCTATGATGATTCTGCTGCAAGAGTCGCTCATGAAGGTGACGCTCATGGTCTTGACACACTTCAATCAGAGTGGTGTTCCCATCCTCATGACGATGCTCACATTCCAGACAAGGTGAGTGAAGCGGAGAGTTCTGGGAGTGGTAATCACGGTAAGGAGATCGCGGTATCATGGTATCTTCCTTCACTCATAATTGCCCCAGACGCTCTGGAAGTTCAAGGATTCAAGGGGCCGAAAGATGGTGTACAGGTGATGGAGTCTAGAATGCAAGAGCAGAGCAGGAATGGGGCGCGTGGATTGGCGTTCCGTAGGGGCGTAGCCAAGCCAAGCAGGTCAATTCCATTTTCGTTCTGTCCAGCGTCCGCAAAATCGAACCTTCGTTCTTTAGTTCTAGATTGAGTCACCAAGAGCTCATAAAAAATCCAAAGGACCACAACGGAGATTCAAGAAATATTCCAAGGTCCGGGACAAAGGGAATGGAGGCTGATGCCAAAGCAGCTCAGGTTCCGGAACGAGCGCCTACTTCCTTCAAGCAAAAGCAGACCGTTCGCAGTACCTCTTTGACTCGTCCGACTCTAACTTCATCCAGCAGACCGGTCTCATACTCTGATTTACGCACTGAACTCAACGCTCGACAGATACGCCGTAAGGAGTCCGTTCGTGCCGAGCCCCCAGACGACCCGAGCGTGTGGTCACTCATGCCACTGAGAACGTACGTGATCGACAACGAAGAAAGAAACGTGTACCCGTACCAGTTCCTGCGGAGGTGAGGGCGGAGTTACTCCAATCCGTTGTGAAGTTTTCTCAGGTGGATGGAAATGGATCGAGGGGGCGTACCACAATAGACATATCCCCGAGTGACAACGAAAGCTGTGATCTGCATTTGGGCCCCGTGGAAGATTCAGAGCCCGAAACGCCCCGTATGACACAGGCCATTGATCGCGAAACACCCCATGAGATGGATGCAGTGGACAAGTCAGGCGATGAGTCTGCTGCAGAAGATGTGGGGACGTCAGCACATCGGGTGGGTGCTACGATACGATTAAAAGAGGCCCCCCTCCGTTCTCTTTTAGAGCAGGAATCCCAATTATCTTCGGACAGTGGTGAGGAGCTGCAGAACTTGGAAGTTGCAGACATGGAATGCAGACATGCGGACTCAGAGGACGCGCCGCACTCCTCGCCGACTCCATCTGGAAATTCTGGCAACAAAAGGCCATCGTTGGAGTCTCCTATCCGCAACAGGATTTCACTCACTAAAAAGACTAGAGTTGACAGGCTGCCCTGGCACGATCAAGTAGAACGCCGTCACAGTGGTATTTCCACCGCTTCTGCCATCATCATTCAAGATGATACCGATGTTGATGGAAATGAAGCTCCAGTCCAGTCGGTCTCGCCAATATCCCCGTTGCACGTCCTTAAGCGCGGTCAGAAGAGGACTTCTGCGGGCTCAGAAGATGACTTGGGCCTTCACAAACGACCCCGACTCCTGCCAGATAATCCCCGCCGTATCGTGTCCCATGACGCCGTTTTTGCTGGCCCTTCCTCCAAAGGACCCCCTAGGGGGCCAGCGCATCGTCCGCTCGCCATGCCCTTCTCCGCTCCGATTCCTGGCGAAGCATCTCGCCAACGAGCACTGGAACGACTCAAAAGGAACGAGGAGCGCGATAAAAGACAAGGGGATGAGCGTCATCCACACCCGCGGGAAAGGGTTGTCAACTCCTCTCAACAGAAGGTAATTGATCAGTCTTCGATGTGCGTCATGGCTCAGTATCTGAGTGTGATTGTAGGCAATTTCAGACCCCATTTTCGGAGCGAAGAAAACCATCGTCCAGCCCTTCAATTTCACTCTCGACGCTCGTGCAGCGCAGCACCGCGCTCAGTTCCAGGAACGCCTTGCTCAATGGGAACAGCGATCTCGAGAGGCCATGGAAGCAGCGGAGGCAGCAAAACGCTTCGTCTTACCTAACTATGCCACGCGGCAGGCGGAGCACTTTGCCAGAATCCAAGCAGCAAGGAAAGCCGCGAAGTCTAAAGTAACCCGCCCGAAAACTCCCGGGCTGCGTACCAAGATGAGAGTTATAGAGCGCCATGCCTTTGATGAGGTCATCAGAGCTAAAGAAAAGGCCACTATTGCTCTCAGAGAAGCGAAGCGTTTAGAACAAGAAGAACAGGAGCGAAGGGAGGTCAAGCTGCTTCGCAAACAATTGGATCAAAATGTCAAAGCCCATCCTATTCCGTACTGGAATCGCATCGACGATGAAATTGAAATTTTGGAAAACGGAAAGTAAAACTCTGGAGTACATGTACACGACATATGCAAACTTACTGTAAATATAGGGTAATCCAGCCAGTATTGTTCATATTGTTTGTACTCGGGCCGCAGAGGTCGAAATGGGTGGCCCGTCACAAATCCATATGCTACTATCCATCATTACCCATCAGGGACGTACTGTGCAGGTTTGTGTTGAGCTCAAGAACCAGTTGAACCGCTTAAGTCGAGAAGGCATTAACCGCATGCTCAATATGTGGAAGAATTCGTTGTTCAAAGCCGAGTGCGTATCAAGTCAGCCAATACACTCATATGGCTTCGTTCTCACTGTTCTAATGTTTGTGTTCAATCTTCGCTGGCTACAGACATCTAGAACTTGCTTGAAAATGAGGCCAAACCCAATCGAAGTCGGGGGACCGCGACAAATTCAAATACAAAAGATCATTAGCAACGCATTTGAATGGCTTTAAGGCTTTCAACCCTCTGTGCCATAATAGATGAAGCGGTATTGAACTTGCAGGTGCGACATTTCTCATCAAATTTTCTGCCCAGAGGGTTCGAAGCCGCATCGACCCCGTCATCTCCCCGACACCATCAACCAGAGGACTTTTACCACCCCGACGCTGCCCACCCATCCCCACATCACTTTTTGATGATCCCTGTATGTGAGCTCAACATTAGGGATGTTGCGTAGTCATGCGACCCTCCGTCTCCAAATTGCCCGGCCCCAAAAGACTGCAAGTTGGCCAACCACTGTAACAGTGAGAATCCAAGCTAAATGTGACTTGCTTCTCGGGATTCCGCAAGGGACTGCATCGTTTAGCTCCTAGATAGTGGTTATCCTTCACCATGCCTTAGATCTAAATACCATATTGTAAAAGAGTGTAATGACACGTAAATCAGCATGGTACTCACCATGACCGAACGTTGGTTATTAGATGGAGTACCAAAGATTCGGGACGGCTGGAATGGGATTGGTGTATTTTTCGTGATTACTTGCTCAAAAAAACTGCCTGGGATAACGTACCAGCTGTCTCAGTCTCAAGACTAACTGGGCACACTTATCCCATCTGTTTCAACCCTTAAAGTGGCACTTTGGACAGCGGCACCATATGCCACAGCTTCGTCTGAGTTGATGCTAGTATTGGGGTCCTTCCTAACTTAAGGGCTCCTTGAGGAGTTTTCGGGTGGCTGGCATGCGTGTTGAGCTGCAGAGGGGGACCTGATACGGAGAATGCTAGGACAGTGACGTTAATCGGGAGAGCGCCTAAACTCAACCTCACCAACAACTTCTTTCCTGGCATTTATATCCCTGATGACTGGTTCAGGGGCTCTTCGGAAGCGATTCATGTTAAATGTGCACGCGTCAGCAGCTCTTCGAAGTCATTCCCCCTTCAAAAGCTTTGATTTTCATTTTTGTCGACAGTTGAGACGTTTGGTGTGATTTGAAACACGTCTGAGTTTGCAAGAGCCTTTCCCGGTTCTGGCCTTTTTAGGTGATAGGCCCATTGTCGCGAAGATGTGCATCACCAGCACAGCGATGACTTCTAATGTCTAATCGAACATGTCAGTGTACTCCTTTTCCAAGGCCGAGAAATTGCATACAACGCTCTCGATACTCAACAAAGACATGTCAATGTACCGCCTCCCGATTGGCGGTACACGATGACTCGAGATTTTAAACCCGTACGCTATGGCTGCTGCGGTAGGCTCACTGAGGATTCTTCTTACATCCAAACCAGCGATACTTCCTGGGTCCTTTGTTGCTTGGCGTTGAGCATCATTAGGATCTGGGGAAAGAAATCGGCCTTTCCAACTAGCGCGCTCACAAGCGGGGACAATTATCCCAGCCTGCTTAACTTTTTGATCTGGGGGAGGCTTCGGCAGTCTCTTTCATTGACAGGACCATGACTCTCCTGAGGAGTTTGGAGTCGACTCACGTTAGTCCTGACTTGCGCTGGGGTTGTCAGGGGTCACCAGATCGTTTAAACTCGAATTGGACTTGGGACTTTATTAATAAATTTTCATATCATGCGGTAGAGCCTCATCGTAACCCCCCCATCATTCTCTTGGCATCGAAGATGGGGTTTGCGAATTGAAATGCAATGAATTCTGTGCACCTTTGGCAATGAGTCTTCCGAAGGTCTGAAAGCGATAGACGTGGTTTGAAGTTTGAAATCGATCTTAGGACGTGAAGATAACATACGGCCCGCCGATCCCGACAACAGGACTATCGCCACTCGTCGAAAAGGGATCCGCTTTGGCCATAGGCTGTATCGGATGCCAATTATTCCGGGGGAAAAGGGGGCATCTTATTCCTGCATCGGGTAAGGAAAAGGAAAACAGAAGGCGAAAAGGACGCCAAACAATCCCCCGGAAATTCTCGAGAGGGGAAGCCCTTCCGTTCACTCGCCTCTATTAGCATTGCGTTATTAGTCAGATGCTGCGAAGGAGCAGATATGAGGGAAGCTGACAAGTCTAAGGACATGCCACTCGCATAGCTGCTGGGTCGTTGCTCAGTGCTAAACACAGCTACGGAATCCCTGCTCTCCTGGAAACTGCCTCACTGCAAAAACATAGCCGTGTGGGAGACTCGGTTTGGGACCACGTCGGTAGGCTTACTGGTGACAGCAGTAGCATTCATGCAGCCGGAGCTGGTCGGTGTGAAACTCGAATGGTCGCCAAATCGTATTGATATTTGTTTGTGCCGAAGGCGTAACACAGCTTCTCTCCAGACGCTCGTTCCAGTATCGCGCTCTCAACATCTGAAAATGGCTGAACCAACGGCAATGGACCTCGACATGTCCCTTGAAGATCGCATCAACCTTCGAAAAGCTGCTAACCGCACGAATCGGCGAGGCAAAGCGCCAGGAAACCGTGGTCGTGTTCCCTCTGACGGTTCTCTTCGCAATACTCAAAGCAAAACTTCCCGTCCAACCCCATACGTACGTTCAGTCCGCAAGTGGTGTCGATTCAACCTGGGAAGGCTCATATGCACTTCGTCAACCTTTCTTTGCGAATATGTCACTGCTCATGTCCTACTTGGATGTCGCAATCCCGTTTCATCATCAGGAACGTTCTCCACGGTCAACGGCACCAGATGGAAAGTGGGGTCATAATGGATTTCTTGAGCAGAACAACATTAAGGGCGGCACTCTCGCTGCTCGGATGGTTTCTGACCGCCCACCTGGTGGGGTCCGAGATGACTCAGAACACCAGGATCCTGCAAATCTGGATCGGTGGACTCACGACAAATTCTCCGGCGGTGCCACTCGGGGGAGACGGAAGGGTCCTGATGTGCCATCGGCTCTGGCGCAAAAGACGCTTGCCGCTTTGTCTGGAGGTCGTACGCCACCTTCAGATTCTCCTCAGCCTATTTCATCCTTCAACGTCAAGGGCGCGAGCGGTGCAACAGTGGAAGTGCGGCATCTTGTTCCTGGTACTACTGCGGAGGATGTTGCTGTACGTTCAATTTGCGTCTTTGGCCGTTGTGATCCCTGATGTGTATTTTCATTGAAGGCAATATTTGGGGCTAACGGGACCATCCTGTCTGCTACTGAGGTCAAAGGGAAAGCAAATTCTGTGACGGTACAAGTTAAATTTTCCAATCTTTCGGAGGCGAATAGTGCTGTGAAGAAATTCAATGGTCAAGAGGCGGACGGGAGAATATTAGAAGTCGTGGTATTGGACAGCACCCTACTGAAGAAGGCTATAGCCGCAGGCGTCGCAACTCCTCGAGAAACATTTGACCTTTTGCCGGATGCTCCGGCGAGCAGAATGCGAGTAATGCGGTTGTGCGCTATAACTCAAACTTACACATTATTTATAGGCGCTCGGATGCTTTAATGGCTGACCCAAGGGCGCAAGTCCAGACCGTCCCACCCATAATCTCGCCTGGAAATCAACAAAGCAGGGGTTTCCCTTGATTTGTGAAAGCAGTGTCCGAGGATTATCTTGTAGTTCATGTTGCATATCTGGATTTATTTATATCGACAAGTCCTTGTCCATATCATGCCAGACCGATTCTATGTACTCTCCCACACCACTTACACGTAGGACATAAGCAAAGGCTGCATGCAGAGCGAGGATCTCAGTAGTGAAAGTGAAAGTACGTCCACTATCACGGTGTGATGTCCTCATTTGGACAGTGTAGGTATTTTCTGCGCCCTGTCATGATGAAAAAATAAAATAAAATAGATAACACGAACGAACGAAAATTAGTTCCAATGGTGACATACAGTTGGCTGAAACTACATCTTCAAAGATCCCCACAGTGCGTGGAGATCTGGCCGGAGAGGCATGGCATTGTAGGGTTCATTTATTTTTGATCCCTGCAGCTTCCGTATCCCGAAGGCGCCCGACCATGCAAACACTCATTGCAGCTACTCCTGGAAGGGCGTCATTTTGATGTGCAAGATGGAATGACATGTACAATTATACTTGCCACAGACTTCTTATCCTTGCTGTCGAACTGATTCATGGAAAATGCAAAGATGTGAGTCACAATGCTGATGCAAGATGGGACGTACCAAAACTCTAAGAGCCTCCTGATCTCCATGCGATGCACTCTGCACGGGTGGGGGTGGGAGCGTCACTGTCGGTAGGGGTTTGTTGGTCAAAGGGCACTCCCCCAACCCAAACCAACATAAACTAGCTCTACCCAAATGAGTGACGATGTGAGCCTAACCCACCTACGTAAATAAGTCCACAATTGAGAGTTAGATTGGGCTCGGGTACATGGATGTTCAATACATTTAGTCATAAATAGCTGCAGTGTAGAGTAAGTGTGAACGAGGCACAATGTGTATCTCCAAGTCTAGGATCCTAGAGTAGGTTGCTATTAACTAATATTGCGTCAAGGAGGGTTTGCTCCTCCTTTCGAACTACTTGGACCCTTCCCGTTGTCCCAGAAATTCTCCCAAAGCTTATTTCCGACCCTCTTGGCAATATCGAGGGTATCTCCATTCTTCATCTTTTCCCAAAGTTGGCCAGAAAAGCGTTCCTGTGCACCACCAGCCTCAAAGGACTTCGCATAACGCGTGGTAACCCGTACAATGGGCTCGATCAGCATCTCAACTCGTTCCTTGAGAGCGCTTCGAAATTCGGAGGGCAGAGGACCAAGGTGTATTTGAGCAGAGTGACTGTTTTCAGTTGGAAATTTCAGAATGGGCTGAGGATGTCCATCAAGTCGAAGCTTACTAGTATTGTCTTAGACGATCCATTGTTGCAGGATCCTTGCCTGTCACCCCGGACGCTGTCATCTGGAACGAGCGATGTGAGCAGCCACAGCATAAATTGGCGGGCGCACTTGCCATCTCTTCAAGAGAAGGATCTCTCGGTAAACCAGTACCCGACATACTGTACATACGATTGCGAGCGCGGTAACGACTGCGACCAAAATACACGTATTTCCCGTCAAATGCGAATGGCTCTTGCGGCCGCTCCGAATATCCTGATGCATCACCCACCCGCCCAGAATTGCCGTCGGGGTTCACTCGTGCGCTCTGCCCGACCGGACTATAGTCATGCGGGAAGAGACGCCTGTAGCACCAAGTTTTGCAAATGGGCGGTTCACCAGCCACACGACGAGCAGCGGTCTGCGTACAATATATTACGCATCTCTCGTCAACACGATTTGGGGCACTGGGCCATGGGGATGGACGTCCAGTAAGGGTGACGATCGAAGGTATCGTGAAGTTATCCGCTGCCTCGCCCTTGCCAGGGGAGCTGCTATTTTTGTTCTTTGTCCAGGGCTCATACTCGTGAGTTGAAGGAAGAGGCCAATCGGATCTCGGTGCATTCGCATTGGGAAAACTCCCCTCAACGGGGGTTGCAGGAGATGTGTGTTTTCCGTCATTCGCAGGTTGATTCTGCTGCTCTGGAGAGGAGCTTCCGGTCGATCCTGGGGCTGTTGTGCCTTCCTTGGACCGCTTGGGATCATCAGATGCCATGGCGTCGGTTGAGAGTCAAAGGACCCAAGCAAGATTGAACGGGACGCAAGCTGAGGATATGTCTGTCATGTGTGAATCGTCTGCCGAGAGCACGTGCGCACACGCCATAGTTTACTGAGTGAGATTAATTGTTCCCCCTTGGCTTGATACTTTGGCTTCGGTGTACGAGATCTTCCCGAGGCCATCTGGTCCTCGGTCTAGCCCACAAAGTTGTGGGCCGTTTGAATTGTTGATGCAGTGGATACAGGGGACGCGCGCCTTGGCCGGCGTGCATGTCCTTTGTAGAACGCGACAGCGATGGCCGGCTGCGCAGCGGGTGAGATTTGTCAGGAATGTTGCAAAATAGAGATACTCATCAGTGACCAGTAGTTACTACCTGGTCTGTGCCTGAGAGGCTTTCGGAATGGAACCGCAATTCAGCCCAGCATTTTCCCTCCCGTTCGCGTCTACTTGGCTAGGCATACGTCAACTACGACAACGAATGCGAATCTGACAAAAGGAGACACATCTAAGGCGGCGAACTCCCCCATAAAGCTTGATCACGGTCCCAATGCCACGATTATTGATGCCCCATCATCGCCAGGCTCCGCAAATTTGTCACCAGCTCAGCAGAGAAAGGTTGACATGGCAATCATAAAGGATCTACTGGCCAATGTATGGCCTAAAGGACATCAGGATACAAAAATCAGGGTGGTTCTGGCACTTTCTCTTTTGATTGCAGGGAAGGTGGCGTTCGTTATCATTAAATGGGGAAGGATAAATCTGACCTCAAGCATCAGCTCCTGAATGTCCAAGTTCCATTCCTCTTCAAGGCCATCGTTGATGGTTTAAATGTCGAGTTCACATCTGAGTCAACCGTATGGGTGGTTGCGGGTTCGGCGATTGCTGGCTGTACGTGATCCGCGTCCCAGTCAGTTGTCAATCTCATGTGGTTTTGCTTTTAGATGGACTTGCGCGAATATCTGCTACCCTTTTCTCTGAGTTCAGAAATGCAGTATTTGCCAATGTAGCCCAACGCGCCGTGCGACGTGTCGCCAGTGATACCTTTAACCATCTACTACAATTGGACTCGAAATTTCATCTTTCGCGTCATACAGGTGGACTGACGCGAGCTATTGACCGAGGAACGAAGTTAGTCATCAGTTGCTCGTAAATCCTCCGTGTTAGCTCAAGTTGCATAGAGGGATAACATTTATACTTTCGTCCATGATTTTCCATGTCCTGCCAACGGCTTTGGAGATTAGTATGGTTTGTGGTATCCTGGTGTGTTTTATTAGCCTCCCATTTATTTCGCCACTCACCGATCCTGCCATCAGACATACAAGTTTGGCTGGAACTTCGCCGCGGTTACCCTAGGTACCATGGCAAGTTATACTTGGTTCACCGTTTCAACCACTGCATGGAGGCAAGTCGGGGACCCCATAGCGATCGTCAAGTCGTTTTAATGTCAATGCCTAAGAACTAAGTTCCGCCGGGAAGCCAACAAGGCAGATAACAAAGCCGCAGATGTTTCTGTGGATTCTTTGATAAATTTTGAAGCCGTTAAAGTGAGTACTTCTATGCCTTTTCCGAGTCATCAGTGTTGCGTGATTGACTCCATAAAAATATTTAGCATTTCAATAACGAGAAATTCGAGGTCCAGCAGTATGACAAGCATCTTGCCACCTACGAGAAAGCTTCCTTAAAAGTTGCAACATCGTTGGCATATTTGAATTCCGGGCAAAATGTGATATTTTCAACCGCATTGACATTGATGATGGTTTTGGCGGCCCAAGGCGTAATAAAAGGTATGAAGTCAAACGGTAAGCAACATTGGCCTAATCATACATCTCCCAGGCACCATGACTGTTGGTGATCTCGTTATGGTGAACCAGCTGGTCTTCCAGCTTTCTCTTCCTCTGAATTTTCTTGGAAGCGTATATCGCGAGCTAAGGCAAAGTTTGCTCGACATGGAAACTTTGTTTAATCTTCAAAAGCAACACGCACCAATAAAGGTCTTTACCCAACTTTCATTTGCCCCCTTAACACTAAATCATTTTCAGGATTCCCCTGATGCCAAACCATTAGTCCTTCATGGTGGCTCGATACGGTTTGAAAACGTCAATTTCGGGTACAATCCCAACCGAAAACTCTTTCACGATCTCTCCTTCACGGTTCCAGCGGGCAAGAAGGTTGCAATTGTCGGCCCCTCCGGCTGTGGGAAGTCTACCGTTTTCCGCCTCCTCTATAGGTTCTACGAGCTCGATTCTGGTCGCATTTTAGTCGACGACCAAGACATCTGCAATGTTCAGGTGGCTAGCCTACGTGAAACTGTTGGAGTAGTACCTCAGGATACGCCTTTGTTCCACGCAGACGTGATGCACAATATCCGATATGGTCGTTTGAGCGCCTCAGACGAGGAAGTATTCGAAGTTGCCAGGAAGGCAAACGTACACGATGCAATCGTGCGTCTACCTGAAGGCTATAAAACTCAAGTTGGGGAGAGAGGTCTCATGATCTCCGGGGGTGAGAAGCAGAGGCTAGCGATTGCTCGAGTTCTGCTCAAGGACCCACCAATCTTGTTCTTCGACGAAGCGGTACGTCCATTTCCATCTTGTCCTCTAGATTATCTTCGCTGAAGGTCGCCTCGTAGACGTCAGCCCTTGACAGCAAAACAGAGGCTGACTTAATGCGCAACATCAACACCTTGCTTCGCGAGAAGTCCAGAACGAGTATTTTCATCGCGCATCGGTAAGCCATGACCGTTCACTAAGCCCACGAATCACTAAGTTGGGAGTGTCATCCTTTAGACTCCGCACTGTCGTAGAAGCAGGTCAGTTGACCCTTAGAGTTGAGGGTTTCAACCTAACTTACCACTTCATAGATCTGATCATTGTGATGCGGGATGGCGCAGTGGTGGAGCAAGGGACTCACGACAAGCTTCTTGCCTTGGGCGGCCTTTACGCAGACATGTGGAATCAACAGGAGGGCGAAGATGCTCTGGACGCTGCTGCCAGGACGATATCCTGAAGTTAACGTTTTGTCAATGATTTCAGATAGGTATCTATAAATTGTTCTAATCCCAAGAGTCGCATGCATTATTTGTACAGTATGCGGCAGGCGACACGAATGAATAATTTAATGGTAGTTATGATCCATAACGAGCTAATCATCCGCTTCCTCCTCCAATTCCAGTCGATAGCGTATAAGTTCTGCAACTTTCTGGCCATCGAGTGGTATCTCGTTGCCTTGGAATCCTTCGGGATAGCCAACTATGGAACGGGAACCATATGATTAGATTCTATCTTGTCCAGAACGAGATAGTGCACCTACCCGGTGGTAACTTGGGACTCGTAAATGACCTACGGATTTTCAATAAGAGAAATTCTGGGTATCACCAATACGGTAGCGAACCTATTCCCCCAGAAGCCATAATGGATCACCCCAAGAGCACGGGCAGTCCACTCATAATCGTAGGCGAAACCACCTGGATAGAAGAACTCAATAACGGTGGCTCGAGGCGTGGGATTCATCCAAAGCAATGATGTCAAACCGTTGCCGTGAACACCACACATAATCTGGGCCAAAGGAGTCAGAATAGGGTATAGCGAGAGGAACGCCGCATCCCACCGTTGTGCGTCCAGCGAGGCGGATTTGTTCGTGACGGTCCAACTTGTCCATAGACACGATGTTGACTTCATAACCATACTCTTCTTCTAAACCCTTCAAGGCAGCAACCAGACTATCATGAGCTTCGGGCAGTAACATGCGCCGCCCCCAATCCTGACGAGAAATATACGTTATGACAGGCTTCCCCAACGTGCCGGCCCCGGCACTTCGGTTCAGTCCCGCGAACTCTACGACATTGGAGCGTACTGGCGACCACCATGGACGGCTGCTTGGGAATGCGAATGCTTCTGAAGCTGTTCTCTCTGTCGCGACGAATTCGACACCCCTCATTGCTGCGCCACGGTCCGCCAAAACAACTCGGTCGAAGACGTATGGTTTGTGTATATTACTGCGGTCTTCCCAATCATATGCGCCTTCTATGGTCATCGAGGGAAAGGCACCTTCGACCAAGTATTGGTTCATGTTCGCATAGTCCCGCCATTCGTTGGTCTTTGTAAAGATGAAAC
Source organism: Cantharellus anzutake (assembly GCF_015039405.1). Classification (NCBI taxonomy): domain Eukaryota; kingdom Fungi; phylum Basidiomycota; class Agaricomycetes; order Cantharellales; family Hydnaceae; genus Cantharellus; species Cantharellus anzutake. The sequence goes on from NW_024067219.1 coordinate 77,662, forward strand.
GTCGCGGAGCAGGTAGCGACGTTATTCCATCTTCTGTGATACGGGTGTCGAGGGACGAGTATGTCCGCCAGAGCCCGAAGAAAAGTTCCGCAGAAAAGTGATAGTAGTGTTGGATGACTGACCCGAGTAAGTAACAGTGAGTCATTACGATGAATAAAAACTTACATTGGGGCGGATCATTGTTTAAGAACTGAAGAACAACTCAGCAGAAGAATTGTTGCAGGGCAAGGGAAGTTCTCACCGTGACACCATCAAGGCGATTGGCATATCGCCGAAACAAAGTTTTAGCACGTTTCGTACTGATGATTTGCATGTCCTTATCGGTTGGTTCTCGCTTGGCTACCTCTTCGGCGCCGTTGTGCACCTCATAACCAGACGACACTATCATACGGATGGCTGGGAACCGATCTGGATCGTCAGTAACGATAAAGAATGTCCCATTCAGGACGAAAAGGCGGTCAATGATAGACCACCCTAAGCGTCATCAGGTATAGTGAATTGGAGTTTCATTACGATGAACACACCAGGCGCGTGACGGAGAAGTTTGGATTCTGGCACAGGTTGAGTGTCCCATTCTAAGCGCGCATCAACGCCATGCTGTAACGGAGGTGGGAGAGGAGGAATTCCATCGTCTATCGATAAGTCTGCTTTGTCATTCCAGAAAGACGTCTTCTCCCTGAGCACCCTAATGGTCTCCGGAGAACTGAGATGAAGCAGGACGTAGAGGAAGAACACAAGCAAAAAGCCAAAGAGAATTTTGTGCGTGGTCAAAGCTGAGCGGTTTTCTGTCGCCTTCATGTTGGCCTCGAATACACCTCTGGCAAGTACGGGGAGAAATACACCAGCAGGCCTATACGTAAGGAGACAGTAAACCAAAGGAACTTGAAACCTGGGCCAATTTCAATTTATTCCTGCAATTAACCACGTGGCATCAGTAGAATTCTGCTACTCTCCCCGGTGGGCTGGAAGGGGTGTTGCTTTGAATGTCTCTGTTTAGAATCCTAGAGGCATGCATCAAACCAAGACTCCTTGTGCCAGCTGTCAGAGTCAACAGTGAGTGGACATGCCTCGGGACTTTCTTCTGCAGCGCTTATCCGTTGCATCATGAAGCTATTCGTGAGCTAGATTTCCGAGGGTTGAGATATGCTGGGTATCGCGGCGCAGTTTTTGATAAGGATAATTGCCTAGTAAGCTGCACCTCCTTGGCATCTCATGTGAAGGACGTCATATCCACTGATGTCCACCAGACCCTGCCTTGCAAAGACACTCTCGTACCTCAACTAAAAGTAGGGATGTCACTAAACGCCTCATGCGCAAATTGACGCATCATTCCTCATGCTAGGATGCTTGGGAAGATTGCCGAACGGCGTTTGGCAAAAACAACGTCATCGTAGTTAGCAATTCTGCCGGCACTCGAGATGATCCTGCGGGTCTGGAGGTGTGTTTTAATAGATTTGATCCAGGGCTCACTTTGATTGCCTCTCTATTAGGCTGAATCAGTGTCTCATCATCTCCGAGTCCCCGTGCTTCCTCACGCTGCAAAGAAACCTGGCTGTCTAGAGGTTGTTGAACATTACTTCGCGCTTCAGGGTGCACACGATGGGGAATCTCATCCAGTTCCGGGAAAGCTTTTGCGTAATCCAATATCTCATAGTCAACAACCAATCCGTCCTTCAGAATTGATATACGTTGGGGATCGCCTCTTTACAGATGTTGTGATGGGAAATAAGTTGGGTGGGCTCACTGTGTGGACGACCGGCCTATGGGCTCGCGAAGCGATGGCACTACGTTATCTCGAGTACGGGATGCTTCGAATCATCGTAAAATGGCAGGCCTTCCGTAATAAGCAGGTAGACAATGTGGCAGACGAACGCGTTGTCCAGTCCCCTCAGCAACGATTCGTCAAACCGGATCCGAGACAGGCCAACCCAGGGCCCAGCACGGTTGCAAGAGTATGGAGCTGCTTAGTCGCAGCGTTGCGTCTGACGAGTGTTGTGGCACGTTGGTTTGGGGGCCTGATGAGTGCCCTGTATAGACGTTTGTTACTGGCCTACAGGAAACAGGAGGCTGCACTACGTCCTAGGGATTCTATTGAAACGCTATCATCACAAGAGCCCTTCTCTTCAGGTTATCACCAGCCACACTTAATCGTCCCTAACGAACCCCAGGGAATAAATAGGTTCGCCAAACTCGTCGTCACCGTTCGAGACGCTGTAATCTGGACCACACACAGACGCGAGGCAGCCAACGGGGCGCGTAAGTCGGTTGTCATATTGGCGAATGGTCATATTACTGATCTCGCTACTCTAGCAGTTCCTCGTGAACGTTGAAATGTCTGTATGTGAGGTCAATTCCACAGTGCCAATATCAAGACAAAGAAGCTTGGCATACTTCACAATATTCCCTTTCGCGCGTCCCTTGCCGAGTACATAGTCCTCGGCGTCACCTCGAGTGCTATCATCTGCATTCCAATCTATTACCCATTCTCCAACAACTCTCCCAGAATGGTCCTTTGTACGTGCCACGATTTCCTGTGCACCAGGATACCTCCCGGTAGTCCTTTCCATCCGTACCAAGGAGACGAGTTCCCACTTTGCGAATGCACGAGTTGTTGGGCCAAGGAATGCGGTGTCGTACACCTCTGTACTTAAGTCTTTCAGCCAGAAGGATTTTGTATGGATCGCAACTCCCGCTGATGGAGTGGACGGTGACAGGTGACGCATGAATTCTACATACGGGGCCCCGCACCATGCGATCAGGGCTGTCGAACCCCCACTGGCTATAACTGCTGTAAAGGCTAATGCAGTGCGGGCACTTGTCGGTATGGGTGCCTCAACGACAAAGATGATGGGAGTGAGAGCGGCGGCGAGACCAAGCGAAGAAATGGAGAAGAGTTTGACGCGATGATATGCTGTAGCCAGCGGTCCAGTGTAGAAGGTTCCAGTCAAAGTTGTTGGTGTTGTGCGTGCGTTGTCAGGTGTTGTATGGGAACTTAAAATAACTGCAGATGTTGTAAATGTACGGGAATCATCATATCCTCGTGGACGGAGGTTCTGCGAATTCGACGGTCTGCCATGAAATGTACCACGCCGCCGAATGACATCACTCACTGCGGTGGCATGCACGACGCAGTGGCTTTCACTTGAGACACTTGACGTGGCACCGAGAAAGCTGCGAAGCGGGCCTAGGCCACCGGAAAAGCGCGCGCTTGAGGCTCGAAGAAAGCTCATGAGTGTCGGAATAAGCCGTGGGAACTTGGCCAGACTTGGCCTCATTAAGTCTGCGAAACTTCTGACGATGCCTCTGATTGAAGTAAAATTAGCATTTCAAATGCGTCGATAGGTGCTGACGGATATCTGGCTCGATCCAGGTGATCGCAAATGATCGCCTCGGACGCAAAGGTACGTCGCTTAGCCTCACCATTGCTGCGTCAAGTATTGATGTCGATTCTTCTCGGCGACAACTTCAGTCCGCGTCAAGTGCAGCCCTGATGACACGGTTGGCGACCTAAAGAAGCTGATTGCTGCCCAAATTGGTACCGATCCCAGCAAGATCCAGCTCAAGAAATGGTGTGTACCACAATTCATAAGTCTTCCTTATCCTTGCGTTGAACACTCGAGTTTCCCCTGCTTCCCTCGGCCCAGGTATACCATCTTCAAGGATCATATAACGCTGGCCGATTACGAGATCCACGATGGCCAAAGTCTAGAAATGTATTGAGCCTGCTTTATATTCTGCCGCTGTATCCAATTTCTGCACTCTACCTTAAGTATTCATTGACTATGATGGCACTTTTCTTGCTGGGTGAAATATGTAAGGCTACCGCTCTGTCGTTATCATCTTCTTGCGATGTTAGCACTCGCAGCAAATAATAGTTTCGTTTGTTTCCAAATTAGGCAATAGCGCGGTGATTCGTCATCCCAGCTTGGCTCAAGAGCAGATACGCAAAGCCTTGGCTACGGTTGCTCTCGAATCTGGTTGACATAGACACCGACGAGATTCCTCCTGGCTGCACTCAGGAAGACTCATTGCTGCTATTGTTCCTTATTCAATTACTGCCTCGAGGCTCAGGTTAGGATCACGCACTTCTGGTTTCCGGCGCCTTTATAGCTCTGGTAGCCAGAGACCAAGGGTATCTCCCGCGAGCGTCTGACTTAGTTTTCCTACCACGCTCAACTCTGAGACGTATCGTTGCAGGCCGGTCCCTACAATATCCAACATTCTAGTCCCGCATACTACATTTCATAATGGCTGATGAACGTCCCCCTTCCCCCACACTGTCCGTTGCGGCGACAGTGCCGCCTCCTAACACGGAGAACATAACGGAGTTGATGACGATAATGAAGAGCACGATGGACCAACTGGGCGTAAGTCCTTCTGTGTATCAAGGCTCGCGATGCCCAATTGAAGCGCAATTCTCCACTAGGAAACGTTTGATGCTTTGGGTCAGACTGGAACTCGCGTGGAGGATCTCCAGGCGGAGCCTGCCCTCGATAGTGTGTCCCAAATCCAAGCATTGCGTCGCCATCTTGTGTACCAGGATCGGCGGCAAGTCCAAAGAATGGATGACATTAAAGGTTAATCATTCTACCCAAACCCTTCTCTATTGATGCTCATGATGCTCATGAAATATAGTGATGCTTAGTGAGGTTCTCCAAGTAGATATCGTGGACTACCTTGAAGGCGTGAGTGAGTGATCATTTTCCTTCTTGCTCCTGCACGGCGCAAATGCCTAATTGACGCTTATTTATAGTTATCCGAGAGGTGGAGGGCATTATCGACCAGGAAGTCGAGGGACAAGTAGCTGAAAGGCTCAAAAAACATATTCCTGACCATTTGCAACATATGGTGACTGAGCACAAACGGCAACTGGACGACGTAACGAGGAACTTGAACAATGTGTAAGTGACCTGTAACATCCGTTACGCGGTGAATCAGACTCTGATGCTTCAAGGATACTAACAGTGAAGCTCGGAGGAGAAATGCTGCGCTGAGGCATAACCGTGGCGATGGTTCGATTCATCCTCTGTACCTCCCTTCGGCAAAACGTACGAGATTCCATAAACATCCACCGACGGCATCCTGACGCCCTTGTTTAGCAAGCGACAATTTCCCTAAGAATTTGGACGAGCTTATCGATGTTGAAGGTGAGTTTTAGGGTGGGGCCGGGTTTTGCTGAACTAACATTGTTGTCACCGTAGCCGAAAAGCTAGCCAATATGATGCTAGAGTATGGTCTGCAGCCAGGCGAGTCGAGAGAAAAGGTGGGTAGTAGCATTACTTTCCTTCGGATGGTAACGGGAGTCTGACTGGCTTGTTCTCTAGAACCTGAACCGCTTCATGAAATTCTGTCACATTGGATATGAGGTTGTGCCACTGAACGACAAAGCAGAATAAGATATAGTTTGGTGTCTTATGCTGTCTTCATTCCCGGTGCTGCGCACTCCTCCTGTATTTCGTATGTCCCACCGGAAACTTACTCCCCCGTTTCTTGTATTAGTATCTTGGAATAATCGATAGACCACATCCTGCATATCTCTCCTGAAGCTTACGCTATATGCACCTGCAATCTGCCAATATGAAATGAATTGCAAGGAAAGGTCCCTGATCGTTCCCACTGTTCTCCTGGGTTGGGACTCCCATACCCACTCCAATCTTCATTTACACATTGGACTAGTCTATATCATGACCTTGTTTCTCATATCCAGTCGTAGATATCCACACAGTTCGCTCATGCCCACCGCACTGTCATTTGCTATTTGGCATGGACTCGAAGGAACCCCGGAACGCCCATTGCGTAGCCAAGCACTATGGTGGTTTGCATCCTTCACATCGATGACCTATCTTCTATGCCTGAAGGGTTTGGGCTTCGATGACGTAGCCACGCGCATAACTCATTGCTATTTCGAGATGGTGTCACCCAAGTCGGTTCTGTCAATGGCACCAGCGTCGCTGGGCGAATTCCATGAGTAGTTTGTGAAGCAAGGGATAATTCTCATTCGGGACCTTGATAGAGAGAAGATTACGAAAAAGCTCAGGGACCTATGTACTGGTGGCAAATCCTGGTGATTCCTGGATTTGATACCAACAGGACAACAATTTGTGCTTGGGGGTTGCATTTGAAACGAGAAGAGGCCCGGTAACGTTGCAGAGGAACGCCGTTTGGAGCAACGCCATACGCGATGCTGAGCTCTACGGTGTTGAAAACGGACTGTGGGAGAAGAAACACCATGCACCACATGCTTCACTTCCATGGAGGGTGATACTTCGATTAAAGATCGATTCTTCAATCAGCGGTACTCTCGCATCTTCCCCATCGAATAGCCGTTGTTTATCGACTTGCTCAGTTCCGGTGATCAAAATCTCGGTCGAGCAGACCGATGGCATTAATCTGCAAATCAGTTTGCATTGTAGCGTCTATACTATAGCTGTATTAAAGTGTTGCAGCTGCCCACTTGACCGGCAAACTATCCGCAGCAGACATTGGCCCATTGCACAATGTTATGTGTAATAGGTTTAATGATATGCCTGATCATCAACGATCCTGCCCGCTCTACTGGAAAATGACCGGATTGAAGCCCGAAACGAGTCCTGGAGACAAAGTCTGCTCCAGAATCGGTTGCGGTGCTCTCCACACACACAACAGCTCATGATACTATCGTCGCGCTCAAGCCATGGGGGGGAAAGAGAATCAGACAACACCAACAAATTTACCAGCACCATCATGAACGGATGACCATACGCAACTATCGTGCAGACTGGACCCGCCGAGGCCGAGATAGGCCAGGGAACATAAGATTGTGCGTGTTCTGCGGAACTGAGGTAAAGCCCCGCTGAAAGAGAGAAAGATTAGCCTAGTTGATATCACGCAACAGTCCCGTTCGGCTGGTGCGTTTTTGTGGTAACCATCGCCCACACCCCCTCATGCCTTCCTTGAGGCGGCGTACTTATCCCCCTTCCACCATGAAAGTAACAAACGAGTGACCATCAATGAAGTACGCATGGCACTCGCTCTGCTTGGAGTCCCAGATTCCACAGGCGTTTCCTCGCGCTGGCACACGGAGGAACACATGCTTAAGTCGTTAATTGGAGGAGACACCGGCGACACCTCGTCAGCCTGCAGGATCGAGAGCGCAAAGTTCAACCATGGGTATGCAGTATGGCTATGAAAACCCTCGCATGATACAGACTTCACCGAAACATGCCGGTCCTATGCTCAATGATTTCCGCACGCCTTCCATCTGATCGTACCAAACTGTGAGTTTGCTGCTATATGTTCCCCCTGAGACTCTACGGCGGAAGCACCTTCGAGAAGAATAGATGACAGTGTTTTACGAAAAGTTGCCACGAAAGGAAAAGGTTGGGATCGGATTGCCGAGCCCGAGCAGGCTGAACACCTGCCCGAACGTGATAAGTCCGACTAACCGGCTTTAGCGTTCTTGGACAATACCAGAGTTGCGAGCTCAAGCAAACACCACTCATCCTGGTGTTGCGCCGCTGGGCGGCTGATAATAGCCTGCTTCTGATAACCAGATTGGTTCCATTACTTCCTGCTACTTCGGCATCAGTTTCTGGTACCCCCTTGGTACTCCATCTGCAGAACCTCCATCTCGCCTTCTCAGCCTCAAGTGCACAGGACTGTATCCCATATGCATTACGAGGGTATGGGTGACGAGGCGAGTGAATGCACAAATGTCTTCCAGCCATGCAAATAATTAGGCAGGTTACCAGCCTCTATTAGTATAGAACAAATAACTAAATGTAAAGCTTCAGCGCGATTTTCTAACAAATGATTTCGCCACGGATGGCCAACGCCAACCTCTCGTGCACGATAAGTTGTCAGGTCCAGTGTGTGGAGGTCATCAATGTGGTTACCGGTAGGAAGATGTAGGATACAACGCATGGAAATGCTTCCAAGCAAGTCGTCCGCACTAGGAAACGGCACAAAAGAGGGGAAGGGAGTCCAAGAGACTGAGTGGGCCGCTTGTATCCCGCTTCGCTGTGGTTCGATGTGGCAGAAGTTGCTGGATGCATCGATTCAGCAGGAGTGGAAGGCCTTCGACATGGAGCTCTTTGCATGCCCCGTCGCAACCGAT